>NC_142363.1:33534296-33834296 GCF_059441175.1 Urocampus carinirostris | reverse complement strand
AGGGATAATTGATCATAGCCGCAAGGGTGCAGTTCAGTTTTTGGTGGACAGAATGGCAGAAGAAAACTCTCGTACCGACAAAAACAGCACAGGACAGGTAGGAACACTTGCCAGTACAACTCCCAGCAGTATGCTATCGGCGATAATGGATTGCAGCCGCCCGAGTGCAGTTCCCCTTTAAGGTGGACAAAATGGCAATAAAAACACTGCAAGACCTGAAAAAATTGCGCTCAGCAAAATATATACAATCAGGGATAATAGATTGTGATAGCGATCCCTTTTTGGTGGACAAAACAGCAAAAAACAGCCACCATGCCCAACAAGGTTTTGGTCTGCCAGCCCCCATTTGCGACAATATGCGATCAGGGATAATTGATCATAGCCGCAAGGGTGCAGTTCAGTTTTTGGTGGACAGAATGGCAGAAGAAAACTCTCGTACCGACAAAAACAGCACAGGACAGGTAGGAACACTTGCCAGTACAACTCCCAGCAGTATGCTATCGGCGATAATGGATTGCAGCCGCCCGAGTGCAGTTCCCCTTTAAGGTGGACAAAATGGCAATAAAAACACTGCAAGACCTGAAAAAATTGCGCTCAGCAAAATATATACAATCAGGGATAATAGATTGTGATAGCGATCCCTTTTTGGTGGACAAAACAGCAAAAAACAGCCACCATGCCCAACAAGGTTTTGGTCTGCCAGCCCCCATTTGCGACAATATGCGATCAGGGATAATTGATCATAGCCGCAAGGGTGCAGTTCAGTTTTTGGTGGACAGAATGGCAGAAGAAAACTCTCGTACCGACAAAAACAGCACAGGACATGTAGGAACACTTGCCAGTACAACTCACAGCAGTATGATATCGGTGATAATGGATTGCAGCCGCCCGAGTGCAGTTCCCCTTTAAGGTGGACAAAATGGCAATAAAAACACTGCAAGACCTGAAAAAATTGCGCTCAGCAAAATATATACAATCAGGGATAATAGATTGTGATAGCGATCCCTTTTTGGTGGACAAAACAGCAAAAAACAGCCACCATGCCCAACAAGGTTTTGGTCTGCCAGCCCCCATTTGCGACAATATGCGATCAGGGATAATTGATCATAGCCGCAAGGGTGCAGTTCAGTTTTTGGTGGACAGAATGGCAGAAGAAAACTCTCGTACCGACAAAAACAGCACAGGACATGTAGGAACACTTGCCAGTACAACTCACAGCAGTATGCTATCGGTGATAATGGATTGCAGCCGCCGTATATTATTTTGAGCCCGCCCCAGATGAGTGATTAAGGCAGAACCACGCCCTAACCCTAGAGCAAAGGGTGTCAAACAGGCGGCCCACGGGCCAGATCAGGCACGCTAAGGTATTGAATCCGGCCCGCGAGACAACACTCAGAGAAGCGCAAGAGAAAAACAAGCTGCAGGTTGAAATATGTCAACTTGATGTTGCCAAAGCCAGGTGCCTCAAACAAAGACACTGTACTTGTATTTATTTATTTCTCTCTCTCTCTCTCTCTCTCCCTTTCTCTCTTTCTTTTCCACCCCTTTTTCCCACTCTGTCTCTTTCACTCTCTGTGTTTCTCTTTTTCTCTTCCTTTGTTACTCTTTGTCTCTTTCTCTCTCTGTGTCTTTTAACCTCTTTTGCTCTAACTTCTTTTTTTCTCTTTTCTCTTTCTCTCTTCCTACCCTCTGTGCTTTCTTTTCTCTTTTCTCTCCTTCTGTCTTTCTATTTCTCTTTGGATTTCTTTCTTCCTCTCCCTTTCTTTTCCCCCTCTCACACGACTTTATCTTTTGTTTCTCACGCTTTCTCCCTCTCTCTTTTTTTCTTTCTTCATCCCGCCCTCTCTCCTTTTCCCTCCCTCTTTCTCTTATTTCTTTATCTCTCTTTTCCTTTCTCTTTAATCTACTAGTCCGGCCCCCGACAGAATGTTTGTTCTATCGTGTGGCCCCCTACTGAGTAGATAGATAGATAGATAGATAGATAGATAGATAGATAGATAGATAGATAGATAGATAGATAGATAGATAGATAGATAGATAGATAGATAGATAGATAGATAGATAGATAGATAGATAGATAGATAGATAGATAGATAGATAGATAGATAGATAGATTAAAAATGAAAAATATCATTGAATGAAATGCAGTTCTCCAAAAAATCCACAAGGCAGTGAATTCCCACAATCGAATCTCACAGAAATCCACGTGTGGCCACGGACTAATCACAGGCAAGAAATGATACAGATAGGGCATATTAAGTAATGCATTTTGTAAAGCATTTTTTACCATTTAAAAAATGTTTAAAAACATTGAATCATTTGACCATTACTTTGTTAGTTTTGATCGTCAATGGGTTAATGAGTTGTGGATTTTTGTCTCCTGGAGTTGCTTTGAACGCTTGGTCATGGGGAAAGATGGTTGACAATATAGGGATAACCGAGAGAGCTAAACTCATAAACGTTTTTGCATAGATTTATAACAGTTTATATTTCCAGTTTATGTTGTTTTACAATGTGTTCATGTTCAAATCCAGACTCTATTACGTTATAATCTTGCAAAATCCAAGTCGTTTTTGTCAGGACCAGAGCAGGAAACAGGACCCACTCGCGTAACGTTACTCAGAGTTTTATTGGGGAGAAGAAAAAGGAGCGCACACTCCATCCGGAGACCATTGGTCGCGGGGAGTAGGTTGCTCAGTGGGACTTCCGTGGCGAGCGATGGCGGCGTCGGGAACGGAAAAAGTCAAAAACCAGGAGAGGAGAAGTGGTAGCCGGGAGAAAAACAAGAGCAAAAACACAAAACAGGAGAAAAAAGGACTTGCTGTGTAAAAACGGAGATTCGCAGACGGACCGGCAAAAGGGGACTGACAGGCATTCAATCCCCCAACAAGCTCCAGCTGGCGCCCATGGGCGGGGCCAATTGGGCGCCATGGCAACCAATTTTCTGTTTCGTTCTTCATTTTAAACTGTTTTTACATTTTCGTAACACATAGTTATGGTAGATATTGCCAGATATTGAACATTTGGGTCGTTCTGAGAATAAAAGGGCGACAATTCATGATTTATAACAGGATTTCTGACGCTTTCATGGCCAAACTAACAAAAAATTCCAAACGGCCTTTATGACACTTGATCAATAAAGGGTCATTGGCATTGAGGTCAGGGTCCGTGAACTTTCTAACGACTCCCTGGGGGTCCTGACCCAGGTCGACTTTGGGAACCCCTGGTATAGTCTTTCTGGGGTTTTATAAACCCACTGACCACCGAAAAATCCCAAGTCCTCTACCCTAACATGACCCCCCCCCTCCTTATTTTTGGTCCTCAAAGGACTAAGTCAGGTTAAACAGTTAAACAGCAGCAAATCCAGTGCCGCCCTGTGGGAAATTTGCTTCTAATCCCTAACTTCTAGTCCCAGAATCAAAGGCGGAAAAAAACCCGTAAAGAAAGCCGTAGCAACAAATCTGATCCTCCCACACCCTTAACAATCTCTCGGGAGAGTCCGGGCAGACGAGATGGATAAATAGCTAAATGATGAGACAGTCTGCTTGGGTGAGGAAGGGGGAGTCTTGAGGGGAGTCTTGGGGGTTTTCTGCCTATGGCTGCTCACCTCCAATTTGGCCAGCCAAGGCAGCCTTATTATATCGGCCTGAGAAGGTGATTAATGACGCTGTCGGCCCGGAAACAAAAGCGGCCAGCGCCGTTATCTCCTGTACACCTGCTCCTGTGGACCCCTCGGAAAGGGGGAGGAGGGAGAGGGAAGAAGGGAATGGAGGGAGAAGGAGGTAAAAAAAACGACAGTATTTTCTGGACTGGAGTACAGGTTGCTCCGAAAAACTATATACAGTGGTACCTCTACTTACAAATGTTTGTTAGTAGAGACGCATTTTGTACGTAAATGCGTTAATCCATTCCAAGCCCAGCAAAAGTACGGGATGATATTTTTCAAATAAATCATAAATAAACATCAGAAGATGAAACTTATTCCCAATAAACATAAAATAACATGAAAAAATGAAGAATAAAAAACTGATCCAATGACGTCTACTTTTGCCGGCTTTGTCACGGTTGCCATGGCCCCCAATTGGCGCCAGCTGCAGCTCGTTGACAGATTGCTCCCCTTCTATTTCAGCTCAGTGTTCTCACACATCCTTTGTCAGTCCGTCAACAAACCTCTGCACCAGCTAGACGTGGGTTTGGACTCTGTCCGGTTTCCTGTTTGTGTATCCTGTCCGGTTTCGATCCAGTCTGTTTTGTCCTGTTTTGATTTCAGTCTCCAGTCTCCAGTGTCTGGTATCGTGCCCGTCATTCTGTCTGATATCTGTCTCCAGTCTCCTATTTCTGTTATCAATCCTATCTGTCCGGTATCGGCTCGTGTAACTGGTATCGATCCCGTTGGTCTCTTGCCTTCTGTTGTTCCACGCTAGACTTCTGTCTTTCTTCTTTCACCCAGTAATCGCTGAATCCCTGGCGTTTTGGGTTAACGTGCATGTGATCCCCATTTCCCGTAAAATAAAAGCTTGTGTGAGAAACGTCACGCATTTGGGTTCTCCTCCTGTTCTGGTTTTTGACGGACTTTTGACAATCCGTCGGAAATCAGCGACGCAAATGCCCAACTTTGCGACACATTTTCCGGGCGATTCAACAAATTCCGAGACTTCATGGAATTACCTTCAATTTGGGCTGATTGAAAACCTCCTCATCTGAAACGGTGACACGAAGAGCATGCTGGGACACCCACGTCTTGCGGGGCAGAGGTTTGTTGACGGACTGACAATGGCGGTGTCGGGAACGGAAAAACGGGTCAGCAGCCAGGACAGGAGAGCAAAAATGTGGTTGGGGTTGGAAAACGAGTCTTAAGCCAGGAAAGGAGAGTAGACGTAGTCAGGATCAAAAAACGGGTCGAAGCCAGGGGACAAGTTATGGCCTACTACTGAAATCTCTCTAATCTCTCTTTCTCTCTCTCTCTTCCTCCATTTTTCTCTCTCTCTCTAACTCTCTCTCTTTCACTCTCTCTGTCTTTTTTCTCTTTCTTTGTTCCTTTTTGTCTCTTTCTCTCTATGTCTTTTTACCTTCTTTTGCTCGCTCTTCTTTTTTTCCTTCACTCTCTTTCTCTTGCTTTCCCCTTCTGTCTTTCCCATTTCTCTCTTTCTCTCATTCTCTCCTCTTTTTCTCTCTTTCTATTTCTCTTTGGATTTCATTCTTTTTCTTTCCCCCTCTCTCACTATTTCTGTTTTTATCTCTTGTTTCTCACGCTCTCTCTCTCTGTCTCTCTTTCTCTTTTTTGTCCCACCCTCTCTACCTTTCTCTCCCTATCTTTCTCTCATTTCTTTCTCTTTTTTTTTCTTTCTCTCTAATCTAATGAACCGGCCTTCGAGAGAATGTTTGTCTAACGTGTGGCCCCCGAGCTTGAATGAGTTTGACACCCCTGATGTAGAGTATTTCCAACACTGTCTCGTTCAGGTTTTTATTTTGTTTTATTTTTTCGATATTTCAGCGAGCGTTTTTCATGATAAAATATGCCATCCTTTTGGGGGGTGCTCGAGCACCCGCGAAATCGGGCTGGTTACGCCCATGCTGGAAAGCCGAGCGAACTTTCCGGTTGTTGCAATCGCGCAAGTTTACGCTTGATGTATTTGACAGCCAGAGTTGGACTTTTGACGACGTCTGCATTTGTTTCACGCCTTCCTGCTGTCCCCGCTCGGATTGCTCTTGACATTTAGGAGAAAAAAGGGGAGGGGGCCACAAAAAGGCCCCTACGAAAGATAAAGTCGACCTAGCGCGGCGTAACACTGATATCCAGCGGCTGTGCGCGGTACTGCAGGATGCTCATCTATGCTTCGAATACGCATTACTGTAAATAAGATTATTTTTTATTATTTTAACTTTGAAAAATCCTGAAAAATCATAATTATAGTACTAGGTTGTTTTACATAATTCTATTACATAAAATACTGCCGTACACATCCAAAAAAAAAATCATTAAAATGTCTTATTTTATTCGAGAAACTGAAATCATTTGTATACTAATTCTATATATTTTTAAATAATTTCCTGCCCTTTTGCCAGCTAGTTATATATTATTTCCATATTTTTGAAGTGTCAACTTTTATTGTAGTAATAGTATAATAGTATTTACCTTTCTTTCTCAACTAGATAGATAGATAGATAGATAGATAGATAGATAGATAGATAGATAGATGTCTAGATAGATAGATAGATGTCTAGATAGATAGATAGATGTCTAGATAGATAGATAGATAGATAGATAGATAGATAGATAGATAGATAGATAGATAGATAGATAGATAGATAGATAGATAGATAGATAGATAGATAGATAGATAGATGGATGGAGTGATACGGAAAATACACACTGTAATAAAAATAAGGTAATATGGAAATATGGGGGTGGGGTTTCATGTGGGCTTTTACTCCCCCGGGTGGAGTTAAAGAGCCTCATGGCATGAGGAAGAAATGATCTCCTCAGTATTGTGTCATGTTTTGATTAATGTATCCAACAATACCTTCAATATATTTAAAAATTATTATTTAATACACTTAAAATAATAATTTGGCTGTTTTGAACTCAGTTGTATGCATACTTGGTTATTTTGAGATGAGAGAAAATATAGTATAATTTAAAAACAAGAAAAACTGTCAGGACCAGAACGGAGACAGGACCCACTTGCGTTGCGTTTCTCACAAGTTTTATTGGAAGAAAGGAAAGGGTTGCGCCCACGATCCGGTGATCGCTGGACGGGGGTAGCAGGTCGCTCTGAAAGCGGAAGTGGGACTTCCGTGGCGAGCGATGGCGGTGAAGGGAACGGGAAAAAACAGGTCAGTAGCCAGGGCAGGAGAGCAAAAAACGTGGTCTGGATCAGAAACGAGTCGAGAGCCAGGAGAGCTCTGTAAGCAGTCTACTGTACGGCACCGCTACGAACTGTCATTCACAATGGACTTCGCGAAAGACATGCAGAAAAGTGGACAAGGAGGAAAGAAGAGGAAGAAACTTTTTCTGGCCATCGAACCAAAGCAAGAGATAATAGAAGGTGGAGAATGCAGCCATCATTCAATCAGACCAAAGGAAAGACGTTTTGGCAAAATTCCCTGAAGTCTCAACATTTATAGAGAGGAATCACCCAGAAAAAGTCGGGTTATCGCTCTTAAAATTAAAAGTCCCTTCTCAAGGTTTCTTCATTTTCCTCATGTTGGGGTTTTTTAGTTTTTCCTTGCCCTCAAGTAGGTTTTAGATCAGGGGATGGTGTCACAATAGTCTGTACAGCCCTTTGAGACTCCTTGTGATTTAGGGCGTCACAAATAAACATGACTCGACGTCTGCCTCACGCTTTTCCAACGGATTGTGAAAATTTGTCAAAAGCAGACGTCATTGGATCAGTTTTTCAAGAAACAGAGGCAAAAAACGGGGCTAAAAACACTGCTGAGGACCAGTAAAAAAAGGTTATTGAATATAAATTGCCTTATTCTAATTCCTATTCTACATGATGTGCTTCTTGTCGTTTCCATAATGCGGTGGTTAGTAAAATCGCCTGACACAGGAAAGGTCCCTGGTTGAAACAAGAGGGATGCTCAAGACACACCACAGGAATTGGTGACCCAAGTGGTTAAGCGATCAAATTTGTTTC
The DNA here is from genome assembly GCF_059441175.1 of Urocampus carinirostris. Lineage (NCBI taxonomy): Eukaryota > Metazoa > Chordata > Actinopteri > Syngnathiformes > Syngnathidae > Urocampus > Urocampus carinirostris. The sequence continues at coordinate 33,826,653 of NC_142363.1, read as the reverse complement.
ATGTTCTGATGCTCTTTTATGATTTAATAAAAAATATATATACTTTTGCGGGGCTTGGAACGGATTAGGTCATTTACATTCAAAAGACGTCCCTACTTACAAATGTTTCAGGTTACAAAGCCGGTATTAAATTTGTAAGTAGAGGTTCCACTGTAATTTCTAGGGGTAATGACACAAAGGAGTTTATCATTTCTAAGAAAATGTGTTTTTTTTATTCTTTATATGAGAAATCACAAGAGCTTTAGTTTTTTTTGTCACTAGAGGGCGAATTTTCCATTATCAAAGTCGAGACGTTTCCCTTTAGTAATCTCAAAACCTGGCACCAAAGACCCTTTAAGACTTCCTTAAAGATGGGCCCCATGTATTTGACGAGTTTACACGTCGACAAGCTTTGTTCCTGCGTTCCTCGCCGCGATTCAGGTGTCACAGGACCATCTTGCTGCTTTCATGTGACGTGTTTTCCCGTCCTCGGAATGAGAAAGCGGGGCGTCGTTTGGCACTCGATCTTTTGGGAACTTGGAGTTCTTCTTCTTGTGGGACCGAGAGAACAATGTTGATTTAATGATGACACCGTCATGTTAGCTAGAGGGTCTTTTGTGCTACATTCCTCGTAATTCCCATTCCTTGGAACACTTCCGTAGAAATCTTGGAGCGTTTGCGTTAGCGCTCGACTAATCAAACATCGGTCCAGGGATTTGGTTACTGGTCAAGTCAGGTGTGAAAGAAATCGTGATCTCAATATTTTTCAGACTTAGGGATTAGCTGTGTCTAGCTTTATCTATACAGAGAGGCTAACAGTAAGATTAAGGACAAGTTATGGCCTACTACTGAATGGCTAGACAAGGAAACAGTGGAAAAAGAGGGGAACGCCTTAATCCCAGGATTTGGCTACCATCTCGTGCAGGGCTTAGCTGTGCCTAGCGTTATGTATACAGAGAGGCTAACAGTAAGAGTAGGGACAAGTTATGGCCTACTACTGAATGGCTAGAGAAGGAAACAGTGGAAAAAGAGGGGAACGCCTGAATCCCAGGATTTGGCGACCATCTCGTGCAGGGCTTAGCTGTGCCTAGCTTTATGTATACAGAGAGGCTAACAGTAAGAATAGTGACAAGTTATGGCCTACTACTGAATGGCTAGAGAAGGAAACAGTGGAAAAAGAGGGGAAACGCCTGAATCAAAGGATTTGGCGACCATCTCGTGCAGGGCTTAGCTGTGCCTAGTTTTATGTATACAGAGAGGCTAACAGTAAGAATAGGGACAAGTTATGGCCTACTACTGAATGGCTGGAGAAGGAAACAGTGGAAAGGATTATTTGTAGGGATTAAAGAAGCAAAAACAACCTGAAGAGCTGTTTGCGACCCGAAAGAGCCGGTTCTCTTTAGTGAGCCGAGCCAAAGAAGCCGGTTCTCGAAAAACTTTACTATCTTTACTCAACTTTGTTCTACTTCGACTCGACTTCAAAATACCGCATTTAGGACACAACGCCAGGGGAACCCGTGTATTTTGACCTTCATGCACTGTAACTTTGACTTCATTCGCTTCTTGATTAGCAATTTCGAGCCCTGATTTTTGTGTGCTGGCTAGATTTTCTTGTGCGCTGAGAATGTGTGGGCAGTGCGCGATTGCGCATGTGCGCAGCTTAGAGGGAACATTGCTTGTGTTGCATATAGACTTTGCACTTTTACCTGCCTTGGTCTTTGAATGGACTATGTTTTTTGGGTATTAGTTTCCTTTTTCCTTTCTTTTCGGAGCGCCTTATGTTCAATCCCCATTCCTCATTAAAACTCTGAATCTGACGCTTGTGTTTGTGCCTGGAAGGCTAACAGTAACAATATGGACAAGCTATGGCCTACTACTGAATGACTAGGGAAGGAAACAGAGGAAGAAATGTGGAAAACGCCTGAAATGTTTTTTGAATGGACTGTGTTTTTTGGGTATTAGTTTCCTTTTTCCTTTCTTTTCGGAGCGCCTTATGTTCAATCCCCATTCCTCATTAAAACTCTGATTCTGTCGCTTGTGTTTGTGCCTGGATCCTGTCTCACGACTTCAATAAGAAACTTCGACTTTATTTTGCTAAAATATCCATTACCGACAAAGACACAAGGGAAGGGTTAACACCGCTCGTTATTTATATATATTTTTGAGACGGCGAGGTGCGTTAAACGCCAAATGACGCTGATCCCTCCGCAGTGACGGGATGAAGGCAGATCAAAGCGACGGTTGAGTGGCCAGACCCGCAGGAGACAAGCTAGCTAGCGTCTCTTCCGTGTGGGGATAACGGCAAAGTTTTCGCCCCAATCTCTAAACACGTGTTTACAACGTGATAAACGCGTCTCATTTGCATATGGGCATCCATTTTCTCACTTAATCCCATGTCAAACAAGTCAGAGGATTTTAAGTTAGCGTGTGTGACCTACTTTTTTGTTGACTTTGTTTACAGTCGGGCCACATTCAGGTAAATGACCTGCATTCTAACTTTCATGTTTTGTTCTGTTAGTGTTCGAACGTTGTTTCGTTGTTTCATTAAGCACATATCCTGCATTGTCTTTTTTGTGTTTTTATTTTTCATACAGCTAGTTATTGTCACACCATATCCTGTGTTGACCTACCAGTCTCACTTCATGTTTTGTTCAGTTAGAGCTTAGTGTTTGGAAATATCCTGCCTTGGTTTACCTTACTGATATTGTTTAGTCAAGGTTCCAAAATATACCATCCTGTCTTTCTTTCATGTTTTTGTTCAGTTATAGTTAGTTAGTGTCCAAACAAGTTCAGCGTTGTCTACTTTCTGGTTTTGTACAGTTAGATCAAATATTTTAACATATTTTTGTTTTCTTGTCACGTTTTGTTTATTTAGACGATTAAGTGTTGTCCTCCTTTCTTGTTTTGTTTAGGTTTTTAGTGTTTCAATATATCGAGCATTGTCCTCCTTTAATGTTTTGTTCATTTAGAGCTCCTTGGTGTCCCAAGGTATTCAGAATTGTCTTCCTGTATTGTTTTGGTCAGTTAGAGTTGCACCATTGTTTATGATCAACTTTCTTGTTTTGTTCAGCTAGTTAGTGTTTGTGCGTTTTCCCCTTTTATGTTTTGTTAAGTTAGAGCTACAGTACTTAGTGTCCCAACATAGTCAGAATTGTTTCTTTTCTTTTTTTGTTGAGTTAAAGAAAATGTTCTTGCACTGTCTTACTTTCATGTTTTGTTCATTTACAGCTGGCCAGACCTCCTAAAGCGCTTTACACTTACCCATTCACACACACACTCAGACACAGATAGCGGTGTCAGCCATACAAGGCTTCTACCTGCTTATCAAGAGCATAAGGGGTTCAGTGGTCTCCTCCTTTCTTGTTTTGTTCAGTTATTTAATGTTTTAATATATCGTGCATTGTCCTTTTTAATGTTTTGTTCATTTAGAGCTCCTTGGTGTCCTAAGATATTCAGATTTGTCCTCCTGTCTTGTTTTGATCAATAAAATCCAGTTAGAGTTGCAACATTGTTTTATGATCACCTTTATTGTTTTGTTCAGCTAGTTAGTGTTCCAACACTTTGCGCGTTTTCTCCTTTTATGTTTTGTTGAGTTAGAGCTACAGTACTTAGTGTTCCAACATATTCAGAATTTCTTTTCTTTTTTGTTAAGTTAAAGAAAATGTTCTTGCATTGTCTTCTTTTCATGTTTTGTTCATTTACAGCTAGTTAATGTCCCAACAAATCCTGCATTGTCCTCCTTTTATGTTTTTTTTTTCAATTTAGAATTAGTAAGCGTACCAGCATATTCATTTATGTGTCTTCTTTTTTCTTGTTTTGTTCAGTTAGAGTTCCAACATTTACCATATTGTATTTATTTCATGTTTTGTTTGATTAAAGCTAGTAAGTGTCCTGACATATTTAGTGATGAACTCCTTCCTGTTTATTCACTTAATGTTTCAAAATATCTTACGTTGTCTCACTTTCATGTTTTGTTCATTTAGAGATGTAATTGTTTTAAGTGTACTAAGCAGCTATGTTTATTTTGAAAAATTCAATGATAATTATATATTGATAATTATATATACTTATATTAATATTTTATTATTTAACTTTTATTCTTGTTTTTCTGGGAAAATAAGAAAAATCCTACTCATCTAAAAGCATTTTTTATAATATACTAAATCATCTATTTATTTTGAATGATTAATAATAAATATATGTTTATAATTATATATACTTATATTAATATTTGTGTTTGTATTTCACAGAAAAAAAAATTGCGGGAGAGGAAATTCCAATATACTAAAAATAAAGAAAAATATAATATATTAACTATACAAAATACTTTCCTGGTAAATTATTACGATTTTTTTTAAATGAGCACAATTTTATGTCTTGAAAGATTGCTTTTATTTTAAGTATCACTATTTTTTTACTATTTTATTATTATTTTACGAGCAATAGACAAGAATATTTACGAGGAAAAAAATACAAATACCCTAAAATCATACCCAATTGGCAGAATATTTTTCTAATTTTAAATATGATTTCAGGACTTTTATTCTATTTATTTTTCAATGATGGTAAAATAAAAACAAAATCATCTTTCTCGTTTTACTGTTTGTTTTAATAATGGTGAAATGTGAAAAAATATATCTAAGTATATAAATGTTCTACATATTTCATACATTTTCTGGACGTATGCTTTTAGTTTTATTTTATATTTTTGAAAAAAATACATTCATAATGACATTGGTTTTAAACCTCATTACAAACGTATAAAATAAGTTCACCAGTTGACCACAGGGCGGTGCTGTTTCTGCTTCAACTATTGTCATTCCGGCTACTGTAATACTATCTTCAACCACAGGGTGTCAGCGTAGACCCGATAAAAGCCGTTGTATGAACAGCAGGTCAAATTTCATCAAGTAGCAATACTATTACAGTACAGTACTTGCTTCTTTTCGTAATAACTTTGTATTAACACATATTTTTAAACAGATACACGTATATGTATGAAAAATACCCTACACAGGAAATAGTGTTTGTTTTTCAGATACTAATAAAAAGTCTGTAAGGTCACGTGACTTTGGCAAAGCCATAAAACAGCCGTTAAAAGTTCAAGCTTTAACGCAGAATTAAATCTTTTTGACCTCCTTCAACTCCAAATTTGAGAGCTTCTTTAAATCTTCAACAGAGCTTCTTTTTGTTCTTGGTTTTATGTCTTTTTTTTTTCTTCGTCTTCTTCTTCCCAGTAATGCGAAAGAGATGAAAAGGCCGAGGCTGGAATCGATTGGCGGCGCGGGTCTCAAGACCGCCATGCAGGAAATCGACTCTGAAAGAGGCTACTGTGTGCAATGCTATCGCTAGCACGTCCGCCGGAGGAAAAAAAGACGAAATGGACGAAAAATCCCAAACAAAACCGTCGGCAAAGTTGACGGGAAGGGGAAGTTTACTGGTACGGTGGCGATGTGTGTCGGTTGGCCGGATTTGAACCGGTAGCTGGGGGAAAATAAGAGAAAGTCGTCGTACTGGGTCGGTGTGTGTTGTGTAGCGACCTCTAGTGGTGTAAAAATACTCCATCCGTTGAAATAAGACGTTACAGATTAGAATATTACGGAAAAACACGAGTACTATGTCATAAACAGGATTTTTTTGAAGGAATTTGCATGTTTGGCGGCCATTTTAGGACTAAGGAACCTTAAAAGAATGTTTTTGCGAACGTAGCCTGGTGGGATTTAGCACAAAACGGACACCTATCGCATAGTTGGATTTTTTTCCACTGTTTTCTTCCCTAGCCACTTGACTGCCGGCGATGGCTCACTGCTAGCAGCTATTTTTAAGACCAGGACGGAGACAGGACCCACTTGCGTTATGTTTCTCTCAGTTTTATCGGGAAAAATGAAAGGGTTGCACCCACAATCCAGTGATCGCTGGTCGCGGGAAGCAGGTCGCTCTGAGGTGGGACTTCCTTGGCAAGCGATGGCGGTGTCGGGAACAGAAAAAACACAAACTAGCCCTAACTGAACAAAACATGAAAGTAAGACAATATATGTTGGAGACCCCTGCTCTAACTGAACAAAACATGAAACCAAGACGATGCAGATCATGCGGATATAACAATGCGAGTCCCAAGATGATGAGACCAGGAAACATCATTTCGGAACACAAACTAGCCTTAACTGAACAAAACATGAAAGGAAGACAATGCAAAATATGTTGGAGACCCCTGCTCTAACTGAACAAAACATGAAACTAAGACGATGCAGATCATGTGGATATACCAGTGCGAGTCCCAAGATAATGAGACCAGGAAACATCATTTTGGAACACGAACTGGCCCTAACTGAACAAAACATGAAGTAAGACAATGAAAGATATGTTGGAGACCCCTGCCCTAACTGAACAAAACATTAAACTAAGACAATGCAGATCAAGTGGCTATAACAATGCGAGTCCCGAGATGATGAGACCAGGAAACATCATTTTGGAACACAAACTGGCCCTAACTGAACAAAACATGAAAGTGAGACGATGCAGATCATGTGGATATAACAATCTGAGTCCCAAGATGATGAGACCAGGAAACATACTTTTGGAACATGAACTGACCCTAACTGAACAAAACATAAAGGAAGACGATATAACAATGCGAGTCCCAAGATGATGAGACCAAGAAACATCATTTTGGAACACAAACTGGCCCTAACTGAACAAAACATGAAAGTGAGACGATGCAGATCATGTGGATATAACAATCCGAGTCCCAAGATGATGAGACCAGGAAACATACTTTTGGAACATGAACTGACCCTAACTGAACAAAACATGAAAGTAAGACGATACAACAATGCAAGTCCTGAGATGATGAGACCAGGAAACATACTTTTGGAACATGAACTGACCCTAACTGAACAAAACATGAAAGTAAGACGATATAACAACGCGAGTCCAAAGATGATGAGACCAGGAAACATCATTTTGGAACACGAACTGACCCTAACTGAACAAAACATGAAAGTGAGTCAATGCAAGATATGTTGGAGACCCCTGCTCTAACTGAACAAAACATGAAACTAAGACGATACAGATCATGTGGATATAACAATGCGAGTCCCAAGATGATGAGACCAGGAAACATCATTTTGGAACACAAACTTGCCCTAACTGAACAAAACATGAAAGTTAGACAATGAAAGATATGTTGGAGACCCCTTCTCTAACTGAACAAAACATGAAACTAAGACGATGCAGATCATGTGGCTATAACAATCCGAGTCCCGAGATGATGAGACCAGGAAACATCATTTTGGAACACGAACTGGCCCTAACTGAACAAAACATGAAAGTAAGACAATGCAAGATATGTTGGAGACCCCTGCCCTAACTGAACAAAACATGAAACTAAGACAATGCAGATCAAGTGGCTATAACAATGCGAGTCCCGAGATGATGAGACCAGGAAACATAATTTTGGAACACAAACTGGCCCTAACTGAACAAAACATGAAAGTGAGACGTTGCAGATCATGTGGATATAACAATCTGAGTCCCAAGATGATGAGACCAGGAAACATACTTTTGGAACACGAACTGATCCTAACTGAACAAAACATGAAAGTGAGTCAATGCAAGATATGTTGGAGACCCCTGCTCTAACTGAACAAAACATGAAACTAAGACAATGCAGATCATGTGGATATATCAATGCGAGTCCCAAGATGATCAGACCAGGAAAAAACATTTTGGAACACAAACTGGCCCTAACTAAACAAAACATGAAAGTAAGACAATGCAGGATATGTTGGGACACTCACTGGCTCTAACTGAACAAAACATGAAACTAAGACGATATAACAATGTGAGTCCCAAGTTGATGAGACCAGGAAACATAATTTCGGAACACGAACTGGCCCTAACTGAACAAAACATGAATGTTGAGGGGTAGGTTTATTTTTTCCGATCGGACCCAAAGGAGGAAGTCGTAACAATACTTGGAATCCCTCCAAACCCCAAAGGGCCTCCTCCGTATAATCCTCCCCAGCTCATCTGGGAACCAAAACACTCTCCTCCCCCCATATGAAGAGACACATTGTGCTTGGATTATTTGATAGTTTTCAGATGTGGAGGTGAAGGGGGGAAACGGGAACGGGAGGGGATCAGGATTCACAGACAGTAGGGGAAGGGCGGGGTCCGGTACGGGTCAGGAGATGCGACCCCTGCAAACGATGCCGGCCGGCTCACAAATTTGTTGACTCCTCGGATTCAAAGATGGCCGCCGGATTTTGTTAAAATGCTAGGCGGAAGGAAGACCTGAAGGGCGGCGCTAGTGGGTCTATTTTCCCTTAATGAGGCCTTCATTCATTGGATGGTCAGGGAGATACTGGAATTGATTTGTTTTTGAATATCTTTCTCTCTGTCTGTCTCTTTCTCTCTGTCTCTCTCTCTCTCACTCTCTCTCTCTGGCCATCTGAATTTTACAATTGTTGCCTATCTTTGTCCATTGCTCTTCCTCTCTATTCATCTATTCCTCTCCATCTATCCTTCTCTTTCTCTTTCTTTCTCCCTTTCTTTCTCTCTGTCCCTTTCTCTCTCTCTCTCTCTCTCTCTCTCTCTCTCTGTCTCTCTCTCACCTGTTTTTTTCCTCACTTAATCCATTGCTCTTCCTGTCTATTCATCTATCCCTCTCTGTCTATCCTTCTCTCGCTGTGTCTTTTTCCTTTTCTCTCACCCTTTCTCTCCCTCACTCCCTCTCTCTCTCTCTTTCCTTTCTCGCCCGCCATGTCATTGCTACCCCTGTCTATTCATCTATCTCTCTTCAATGATCCCTTTCTCTTTCTCTCTCTTCCTCCCTCTCTCTCTCTGTCTCTCTCTCTCTTTCTCTCACCCGTTTTTTTCCTCACTTTATCCATTGCTCTCCCTGTCTATTCATCTATCCCTCTCCATCTATCATTCTCTCTCTCTGTCTTTCTCCCTTTCTTTCTCTCTGTCTCTTTCTCTATCTCCATCTACCTATCTATATACTGTACATATTTTCTCTCTCCCTCCATCTATCTATCTATCTATCTATCTATTAATTTATCTTTCTATCTATATACTGTTCATATGTTCTCTCTCCTTCCATCTATCTATCTATCTATCTATCTATCTATCTATCTATCTATCTATCTATCTATCTATCCATCTATCTATCTATCTATCCATCTATCACTCTTTCTATCTATACACTGTACATATTTTCTCTCTCCCTCCATCTATCTATCTATCAATCTATTAATTTATTTTTCTATCTATATACTGTACATATTTTCTCCCTCCTTCCATTATCTATCTATCTATCTATCTATCTATCTATCTATCTATCCATCCATCTATCACTCTTTCTATCTATACACTGTACATATTTTCTCTCTCCCTCCATCTATCTATCTATCTATCTATCTATCCGTCTATCACTCTTTTTATCTATATACTGTGCATAGTTTTCTCTCTCCCTCTATCCCTCCCGTCACTATCCAGGTATTTCTCTCTCTCTCTCTCTCTCTCTCTCTCTCTCTCTCTCTCTCTCTCTCTCTCTCTCTCTCTCTCTCTCTCTCTCTCTCTCTCTCTCTCCCTTTGCCTCTCTCTCTCTTAGCTTGTCCGAATTTCCGCTCTAATAGACATCTTTTCAATATCCTTTCTTCCCCAACTCCCACTTTTTTTTAAAGATGTCTCTGGGATGGGACCTCGTCCTCTTTTTAACGTCTTTCCAACCCCTTTTAGCCGGGGCGGCCCGGTGTCGTGGAAGAGTCAAGAAGAAAGGCGGGGCAAAAACCGGCGGGGGGAATTTGAAAGAAAAAGCAGGACAGCGTGACCGTGAAAAAGAAACGATCCCGTCGGGGTCCCGTGCTAGCGCAGGACCGCCGATTGGTAGGAGGAGGGGGCCACGTTGGCCCCTGAATGGCGCTTTTGTTCTGACCCTACGGACGACTTTCCAGTTTTCCCACACGCCAGAGCGACTCGCTAACGGGAATCATTTGAAATAAATAATAACGGATAAAAGGGATCGCCCCCGTACGCTGCGTCACGCGTGACTCATCGCTAGCGCCGTGTAAACTTCACAGCGAGGCTAGCTTGTAAATTCACGCCGCGCGCTTGAAATAGCTCGGCCTCCTCGCCCCGGTCCACGCGTTGAGAAAATGACTCAATCGCTGGAAAATGAAAGAGACACCCGTCTATACCTCTTAATTCTGCTTTTTCGGTTGTTTATTTTCTCCAGACGTCTTTTAGCAGTCGGATTTCGGGCTAAATCTTGACGAAATAGACGTCTAGGATGGGAAACGGCCAGAACGGAATCAGGACCCAAATGCGTAGCGTTAACCAGGGTTGGGTAGGGTTACTTTAACTGGATTACTTTCAATGACTTTTGGATGACTCCGATACCAAATATGCTAATAAAAGACAAAAGAAACTAAATAGGAATAAAATGATGACTCACAACACGTGGTAAGCTTTCTCTCCTGGCTTTGATCTCCGGCAAAACGAACATCAAATGCCACAGAAACAAAATGAAAATAAATCCAAACAGCTTGCCAACATCATTTTTGCCGTTCCATGTGTTCCGTTACTCCCCAAGCCTGCACAAACTTGAGTCATTTGATTCCTATTTAGTTTCTTTTGTCTTTTATTAGCATAGTTGGTATTGGAGTAATCCAAATGTAATTGAAAGTAATCCAGTTAATGTAACCCTACCCAACCCTGGCGTTAACCACAAGTTTATTGATAGAAAGAGGAAGGGCAGTGCCCGCGATCCGCTGCTCGCTTGACGCGGGAGATGGCGGTGTCAAGGACGGAAAAAAACGGTCAATAGCCGGGACTGAAGAGCAAAAACGTGGTCGGGATCAAAAACGGGTCGTAAACTGGGATGGGAGAGCAAACATGGTCAAAAACAGGTCAAAGTCGGAGACAAACGAAGAGATCAGGAACAGACGGGTGCAAAAACAGGTGCAAAAAGCGGGACCGACGGGAGTCAGAGTCAAAATGCTTGCCTTGTAGAAACAGAGGTTTGCTGACAGACTGACAAAAGGAGAGTGAAAGGACTGGGCTTGAAAAAAGACAGGGAACCAATCAGATAGCCCGCAGCCGTTGGCGCCAAATGAGCGGGCACAGGTGATCCAAATTAGTCATCATGACAAATTTAGTCCCAAAATAGTCGTTACTGTATCTAATGTGGTCCAAAAGTAACCCCTGTTATCTTGATGGGCTCTCCCGTCCCAGCTTACGACCCATTTTTGATCCCGACTACGTCTACTCTCCCGACCTGGCTTACGACTCGTTTCTGATTCCGACAACGTTTTTGCTCTCCTTTCCCGGCTATCGACCTTTTTTTCCGTCCCTGACGCCGCCATCGCTCGCTACGGAAGCTCCACTTCCGTGTTCGGATCACAGTCCGAATCCGAAAGCGACATCCTTCCCGCGTCCAGTGAACACCGGGTCGTGGGGGAAGCCCTTCCTCTTTCTTACAATAAAACTTGTGGTAAACGTCACGCAATTGGGTCCTGTTTCCGTTCTGGTCTTGACATCATTACAATCATATTTATCAAGTATTTAAAATTAACACATGACGTCGTCTTACCTTTAAGTGAAAAAGGATTTAATTTCATTACATTTAAAGCAGGGGTGTCAAACTCATTTCAGCTGGGGGCCACATGCTGGTAGAAAAAATCTCACAGGGGCCAGAGTAGTAGGTTTAAGAGACAAAGAGAGAGAACAGAGTGTGTGTGAGAGAAAGAGAGAGAAACAGAACCCGAGAAAAAAAGGGAAACAAGTGAAAACGAATAGAGATGCAAAAAGAATGAGAAAGAATTGAAGAAAGAAAGAAAGTAAGAGAGGGGGATAGATTAAACAAATGAAAAAAACAGAAAAAGACAGAACGAAAGACAGAGAAAAGGAGTAAGCATGAAAAAAGAAAGTAAATGAGTGAGGAAGAGAGAGAGAGAGAAATAAAAATGATTAAGAGAGAAAGACAAAATAACAGTGAAAAATAGAAAGAGAGATGGTGAGATATAAGTAAAAAAAGAGAGAATAAAAGAGAGTAAGAGAGGGAGTTGAGGAGAGTGAGAAAAAGAGAAAAAAAGAAAGAGATCGAGAAAAAACAGAGAGGGTGAATGGGAAAAAAAAGAAAGAAAGAGAAACAAGAGAGAGAGAAATAAATACATGTACAGTGTCTTTGGCAACATCAAGTTGTCATATTTCAACCTGCAGCTTGTTTTTCTCTTGCGCTTCTCTGAGTGTTGTGTCACGGGCCGGATTAAAACCCTTGGCGGGCCTGATCCGGCTCCCGGGCCGCCTGTTTGACACCTGTGATTTAAAGGCAATTGTCATATTTATTTATTTAAAACAAGCGTTAAGGGAGAAAAATGCGGGTTCTTGTAAGCTTGAATTTACAGATTTGTCACTCAAGGTTGAATCACACGCTTACCCTTAATGTAAAGCAGGGGTGTCAAACTCATTTTAACTCGGGGGCCACACGTTAGAACAATCATTCTGTCGGGGGCCGGACTAGTAGATTAAAGAGAAAGAAAGAGAGAGATAAAGAAATAAGAGAAAGAGGGAGGGAAAAGGAGAGAGGGCAGGACAAAGAAAGAGAGAGCGGGAGAGAGCGTGAGAAACAAAAGATAAAAAGTCGTGACAGAAGGGGAAAAGAAAGGAGCGGAAGAAAAAAATCCAAAGAGAAATAGAAAGACAGAAGGAGAGAAAAGGGAAAAGAAAACGCGAAGGGTATGAAGAGAGAAAGAAAAAAGAGATAAAGGGAAGTTAGAGCAAAAGAAGTTAAAAAGACACAGAGAGAGAAAGAGTCAAAGAGCAACAAAAGAAGAGAAAAAGAGAGACACAGAGAGTGAAAGAGACAGAGACAGAGAGTGGAAGAAAAGGCGTGGAAAAGAGGGAGAGAGAGAGAAAGAGAGAGAAAAAGAAATACAAGTACAGTGTCTTTGTTCGAGGCACCTTTCTTTGGCAACATCAAATTGACATATTTCAACCTGCAGCTTGTTTTTCTCTTGCGCTTCTCTGAGTGTTGTCAGCGGGCCAGATTCAATCCCTTAGCGGGCCTGATCTGGCCCGCGGGCCGCCTGTTTGACACCTGTGATGTAAAGGTTGCATGTCGATTTCAGCACCGGCAAGTAGCCATTTTGTAATCTCAGTCCAACTCGATTTTTGTTTTTCTTTTCTTAATCAATGTAATTAAGACGATCAGACATCAACTGAACTCAGAATCTGTGTGCGAAAATCACAGAAATCTAGTTTGGCGATATGTACCGCACTTTTGACCCAACTGGTCTAGTCTCTGGACTGGTTTCCGAGTATGATTAGACTCACAGATCACATCTGAGACCATTTTTTGGTCTCCAAATTGAAAAGGAAACACACAAGGTAAGCTGGAATAGACCGTGTCCATGTGTGTGTAGTCTGGAATGCACCTGGCCTGATATGCAAGCACAGGAATGCTGAATACCTTCTTCTCTCACCCAGGGAGGCAGGACTGGAATGCAGCCCGGGCTCCATTCTTCTTCTTTTTTTTATTTCGTGGAGAGAAAAAGTCAACCAAATGAGACGGTCGAGAGAAAATCCTGAGTTTATGTTGCATGATTTTGCTGTTTTGTTTGTTAAAACTCACCAGTAGTTGATTTAGTAAGCTCATCTATTATAAAAAAATATTTTAAACACATAAACAAGCTCCCAAGGTCACCCACCCCAGTACACGCCCCTGGAAGGCGCACAAATTGAACAGTCTGCTCTCCCGTCCCGAATTACGACCTGTTTTGATCTCGACCACGTCTCTTCTCCTCTCCTGGCTTTCGACTTGTTTCCGTTCCTGACCACGTTTTTGCTCTTCTATCCCGGCTAGGAATGAGTGGAGAAGTGTTGTGAAAGGATAGTGGGATGTTTGGACGCATTCTAAGGGATGGGCAGGGCACCTGTATGATGCGGCAGGGGTAAACCAGCGAAAGCTGTCGGGCCCTGTTGTTGAACAGAAGAGTGTGTTGTGTCACCCTGACCTGAGAGGCATGGTCGCTTTCTTGTGTCCCGTTTCATCTGGAGGGACGAAAGCATGACCGACTTGGGTGCCGAGGTGCTTAACTTGTTTGGGCGTTTGGGCATTTGGGTTGGCCATGGTCAAAAAAAATTTGTGTGTGTTTTTTTGCTACTTTGGCTTTTTATTTTCTTTATTTTTGTATGTGTTGTCTTGCTGTCGGTCACCCCTCTCGAGGGATATGACCAGGTAGAAAGATAGATAGATCCCTCTTGTATTGTAGCCATGTAAGACGCTAACCTGCTTATTGGGGGTATTAGGGGTTCAGTGTCTTACCCAAGGACACTTCGACATGTAACACGGACAAGCCGGGATTCGAACTGGGATCCCTTGATCCCAAGACGAGCGCTCTACCTCCTGAGCTACTGCCGTTCTGAGGTCATGGGTTCAAATACAGCTACCAACCTTCCTGTGCGGAGTTTGCATGTTCTCCCTGTGCTTGCGTGAGTTTCCTGCGAGCTCTCCGGTTTCCTCCCACATTTCAAAAACATGCTTGTCAGGTTAATCGGCCGGTCGAAATTGTCCCTAGGTGTGAATGAGTGAGCGAATTGTCCGTCCCTGTGTGCCCTGCGATTGGCTGGCAACCAGTTCAGGGTGTCTCCTGCCCACTGCCCGAAGATGGCTGGGATGAGCTCCAGCACCCCCGCGACCCTACTGAGGATAAGCGGTGCAGATAATGGATGGATATATATATATTTGAATCAACAGTGTTTTACTCCAACGAATGAAGTTTTTCACCACCACCAGGGGTCGCTTTGTAATACATACTGGGACTTCAATGAAGAATAAGAAAAAGGAATAGCCAAATTCCCTGTATGGAATCCGACTTCCAATCCGGATGGAAATCAAGATGTCCTCCCAAATGCTTCCATTGCAGGGGTCCTCATGGACCGATGGCAGCGGTCTAAATTTTCCCCCCGCGTCCCGCAAACATCTGCAAATGCTTCAACATGCACACACACACAAAGTCAAGCCTCCCGGGCGGTTCCTTCTCGTCCCCGTGCGAATGCTAAACACTCATCTGCAACTTCCCCTCCAACGTATTCATTTATCCTCTCTATCCTGTGGGCTTGGACCATGATTACAGGGAAGCTGCCCAAATAAACACCCCTCAGGCTGCACCAGGGCACGTCCACCTCGCCCTAAACGCCGACTACCCCGACAGATCGGGTTTCAATCCGGCCCTCCTACGAACAATAGAAGTTGAAAGCGACGTGTTCTTCAAGAAGTATCATTTGGACCGGTTTATTTCTTACAAGGGATGCCGGATACATGTTTTCTCACACTGTAACAGATAAAATCCTGCATCTCGAGACCCATATCAAGAACTGATACGGTGCTATATTTAGAAAAATATAAAAACACGGGCTTTTTTGCTGTTCTGTCCACCAAAATGTGAACTGCACATGTGCGGCCGCAATCCATTACCCCCGATCGCATGTTGCTGCAAGTGGGGATCAACAGTAAGCACTTCTCATCTCATCTCAGCTCATCAGCTGTACCGCTTATCCTCATTAGGGTCGCGGGGGGGCTGGAGCCCATCCCAGCCATCTCCGGGCAGTGGGCAGGGGACACCCTGAACTGGTTGCCAGCCAATCGCAGGGCACACAGGGACAGACAACTCATTCGGTCATTCACACCTAGGGACAATTTGGACCGGCCAATTCACCTGGAATGCATGTTTTTGGAACGTGGGAGGAAACCAGAGTGCCCGGAGGAAACCCACGCAAGCACGGGGAGAACATACAAACTCCGCACAGGAAGTCTGCAGCTGGATTTGAACCCATGACAGGTTCCCATGACATGAACTGTGTCGCACAAGCGCAAACCACTGCGCCACCGTGCTGCCCACAGCAAGCACTTATTACTCCTAAAATGAACTTCACTGGTGCGGCCGCCATCCATTTCCATCCGTTATCCATCCATTATCTGAACCGCTCATCCTCAGTAGGGCCGCGGGGGTGCAATCATTTGATGCAAATGATGAATTCATAATTTGAATAAGAAAATTCTACTTAATTCTATTTGCATGTATTTTTTCCTTCTACAGTGAACGTCCAAGCGACTTCATTTTTTAACCTTTTTTATAATAAACCTCATTCATGTCGAGCAAGTCAGGATCTCACAACAAAATGTTCATTAACAATATATATGATATAACGAAACACATGTACGATATAACATGTTAAACTACATCAATAAACACGTTTGAAAAAAGAATATGGTGTAAGATTATTTTGTATTTTGTAAGGGCATGGAGTCCCGGAGCTTGACAGGTATGCCGATATCATGCGTCCCTGTTTATCACAATTTCTGAAGTCCACATTTGTGACTAATGTCCTTCTTGGTCGCTTACATATTTCATCTGGGGGTTATTTGTAGAACCGAGACCATCCCAAGTATGCATTTTCCTCAAGGGCTTTTCGACCGTATTGACCTTCTCTCCGCAGCAGCATCCTTGATCGCTATCACAAGACACGTTTTCATGCCAAATGAAGACAAAGTGACGTAAATGAGGACATGCGATGTCCCTTGTGGTCGGGTTTGATGGTCAAACCCGGTCACACTCTCACAAATATAAAGATCTGTAGTTCAGAAAGTCAGAACGGATATAAAAATGGGACAGTGTTGCAGTGTTAAGATCAGGGTTGGGTAGGGTTACTTTAACTGGATTACTTTCAATGACTTTTGGATGACTCCAATACCAAATATGCTAATAAAAGACAAAAGAAACTAAATAGGAATAAAATGACTCCATTTTGTGCAGGCTTGGGGAGTAACGGAATATATGGAACGGCAAAAATGATGTTGGCTAGCTGTTTGGATTTATTTTCATTTTGTTTCTGTCGCATTTTATGTTCGTTTTGCCGGAGATCAAAGAGATCAAAGCCAGGAGAGAAAGCTTACCACGTGTTGTGAGTCATAATTGTATTCATATTTCGTTTTTTTTTGTCTTTTATTAGCATATTTGGTATTGGAGTAATCCAAAAGTCAATGAAAGTAATCCAGTTAAAGTAACCCTACCCAACCCTGGTTAAGATTAACCTAATGCTTCAATGTAGGAAAATAAAACGTTAAATAATGAGTCAATAACATCCATCTTTTCCCTTAACCACTTCCTCCAGTTAGAATATTTTTGTAAATCTCATTGACATTAACTCTTAAAATTAGACATCCAGAATCCAATTTTATAGCATTTAGAAATACAATCACGACTACTTTTGTCAAGACCAGAACGGAGACAGGACCCACTTGTGTTACGTTTCTCTCAGTTGAATTGGAAGAAAGGAAAGGGTTGCACCCACGATCCGGCAAGTCGCTCTGAAAAGCAGAATTGGGACTTCCGTGGCGAGCGATGGCGGTGTCGGGAAAGGAAAAACGGGTTAGTAGCCGGGACAGGAGAGCAAAAACGTGGTCGGGGTCAGAAACGAGTCGTAAACCAGGAGAGGAGAGTAGACGTGGTCAGGATAAAAAAAACGGGACAGACGGGAGCAAAAAACAGGTGGGAGTCAGGGTCGAAAAAGGCTTGCCTAGTGTAAACTGAGGTTCGCAGACGGACTGACAAAAGGGGACAGATAGGAATGGGTTTGAATAGGGACAGGGAGCCAATCAGAGTCCGAGGCAGTTGGCGCCAAAGGAGCGGGGACAGGTGATGCATATCAGTAATCATGACAACTTTCTCTGGAAGTTCGAAATTATTTAAACTTTGAACATGGGCTTCAACTTTTAAATACAACAAGCCATTTTCAAAATATTTTTGATGTAGACATATTTTTTTAGGCGTCTTGTATGGCTAGCTAGTGGTGTGTGAGTGTGTGTGTGAATGGGTAAAGTGTGAAGTGTTGTCAGGGTTGCCATGGCGCCCAATTGGCCCCGCCCGTGTGGCGCCAGCTGCGGCTCGTTGACAGATTGGCTTTCCTTCTATTTAACCACAGTGCTCTCACTCACTCACCCTTTGTCAGTCCGTCAACGAACCTCTGCCCCGCAAGATGTGGGTTTTGACTCGGCCCTGTTTCCTGCTGGTATTTCCTGTCCGGTATTGTTCCCGTTTATTTTGTCCTGTTTAATATCAGTTTCCAGCTTCGTTCCCGTCTAGTTTGTCCTGTTTAATTTCGATATATTGTTTTGATATCAACCCTGTCTGTCCTGTCCTGTCCGGTATCAACCCAATCTGTCCGATATCTGCTTGGGCAACTGGTATCGATCTTGTCGGCCTCTGGCTTCCTGTCATTCCACGCCAGACTGCTACCTAACGTGCATGACTCCCCATTTCCCGTAAAATAAAAGGCTTGTGTGAGAAACGTCACGCATTTGGGTCCTGATCCTTGTCCGGTTCATGACAAGTGTATTGTAAAGCGTTTTGGAAGTCTTCAGTCACTGTTAAAGCGCCGAATAAATGCAGTCCATTTACTTTTTGCAACTTTTCAATATGGCCGTTACTATTATCGAAACATGGAAAAGTCCCTCCTGCTAGAAACAGGATGGTACCGCTCATTTCATGTTATAATCCATTATCCTGATAGTAACAGGATTACCCCGAAAATGATAAAAACCACATGTTTATTTTCTAAATGAAGTATTGTGCTCCACTTATTTACCATGAAAAACAAATTTGAAAATATTTTTATGCATTTGAACTGTTTGACATTTTAAAATGGCCATTACAATGATCAAAACAGGAAAATCTCCCTAGAAACATGATGGTAACGCCCATTGTGTGACGTCACCAATAATCCCAGAAGCAAGTAGATCACGCCTATCATGATACAAACCGCACGTCATTTAATAAGTATTTTTTTATTTTTAAGATATTTATAATTTTGATGTCTTTTAATGAGGGTTGTACTTGGCTATTAACGAAGTGTACGGTGATTATTATCGCATTTGGTAAAATCTATTTTTTAAATCGGCATTGTAAAATTGTTCCAACACAATTAGGGATTAATGCTTCTTGCATTTGTGCATTTTCAATAAAAATAACGCAATAAAATACCAACACTGGGCTGCATTTAAAACGTTCTGTGTTGTTTTGGTGCACAAAAATCATGAACGGAGGGTGTTGTAATTCCACGTGTTGTGCGTGCCTGTGCACTCGGTCGCTAAATACGCTTATTTTCTGCAGGATTTGGTGGAATAAAGTACGTTTTATACACAAAAAGGAAACACTGGTGCATATACATCAATGTAAATCATGAAATTCCTTCCGATCTGGATGGGATTATCCTGGACATCGCGAAGGAAATGCGTGAAATTTCTCACAGGGAAAAGCGCCACCGGGACTACTTTACGTCAACTTCGGAAACATAACAACTCATGTGTTATTTAACACGAAAGATACTCGTTGTTTTTAGTTTATTTATTTGTGTGTTGTCGAATATAGGATAAAATGCACGAAATAGGGTGGTGAGGGGTTTTAAATGGAAGAATTTGACAAGGCGGCGGAAGGATTTCATCTCCGCGAGTGAGTGAGAAAGAGAGAGAGCCAACACATCCGCCCAGTTTTCCGATTCCCCCCCCCCTCCTGAATGAAAATGGAGTTCGATTAAAGCAGATGTACGACAACTTCCGACGGGGGAATTAAAACTTGTTTTTTCCCCTCTTTGTAAAGAATTCCGCGGACAAAAAAAACATTCAGCGTCCTTCCCTACCTTCCGGTTCCTTGGCCGGGCGTCGAGGCTGCGTCGGCCTTGGACGTTCCACGTTGGCGGAGCGAGGCAACAAGGCGTCCCGGAGAGCTCACAAGTTCGTCGGCGAATGGATGCTCGACGGCCCGCCACAACGAGCACGCCGCCAGACGCGACGGGCTTCGATACTTTTTGTGTTTTTTGAGGATATTCACACGCAGGGACTAATATATATATTCTTTCCGTTTTTTAATCCAATTTCCTCCTCTAAATGGAGCTTGTTCGGGAAAAAAATGGCTAATTTTTCATCGTGCTGGGATTTTACTTCCAGGGAGGCGAAGGCGAAATTGTAATTTCTTGTCTTCGTTTTTTTAAAAAAAACCTCCACTTTTTTCTATTTTTTTTTCAGGGAACATTCTTCTTTTTTTCTTTTACTGAGCACCCCACCCTTAATAAACAGTAAAGGACAAGACGTCCGTGGTGGAAAATGGTGAATTTTGTGCTGTTTTGTCCCGCGCCGTCGATGCTATTGCTAGTACTCGGATCTCCGTGAGGAAGAAAATGAGTGAAGATTCAACAAATCCAAATAACGAGTGAGTATAAATCTCAAAACACAAAACAAAATCACGTAAACCCTAACCGTCTTTTTCCTTTTCATTCATGTCGCTGTTACGCGTTTGTGACGTACGGTGTTTCGCAGATACGACGGTTTTATTCGTGTGTGTATATCTAATAATATACATATATGAATCAATATCAACATATATGAATGCATATTTTTCAATGGACTATACGATCTTCATCAACCAACGCTCATTTCGGCGTTGAACCCATTTAATACCGTGTCAAAAGCGCCATTTTTCTCGACATTCACGCTCCTACTTGTATGTATAACGCGTTCGTAATCTAACGTCATAAAAAGACTTGAAATGGACGTTTCACGTCCAAAAAAGGCGTATGATCCCTTCTATTTTTCTTCAATCGCGCTCATTTGCATATCTCCATTCATAGAAAATACCTTAAGTCGCAACAAAAGCATCATGTGATCATGTGTGATGCATGTTGCCTATATTTCTATATATGAATGGATATTTTTGAATTGAGCATCATTTTCAACAAACCACACTCATTTGAGCATTTAAATAATTTCACGTCGTTTACAAAATGCAGTTTTATGCATGCATGTGCTTATGTGGATGTATAACATGATTGTAACCAGATGTCACAAAACGACTTAAAATGGACGTTTTATTTAAAAGAAAAAGCTGTTGATCCCTTTTATTTTCATCCCGTCACGTTCATTTAGATATTTCCATTCATAAATCAAAATATACATTAAATTACAACATAAGCATCGTGGATTCTTCGTAGTTTTGTGTTTTTGTATACGTATATGAATGCATAATCTTCAACAAACCACACTAATTTGGGATTTTAAACAGTTTTAATCAGTTCCCAGAACACCATTTTATTTTGACATCCTTGCACTTATGTGTATGAATAACATTATCGTTAACGAAGGTCATCAAATGCCTTGAAATGAACGTTTCGTTTTCCCAAGTTGGATGATCCTTTTTTTCCACCAATCAGGCTCTTATTTATTTATGTATGTATGTATATTATATATATGATGGTTTCAACAAACCATGCCCATCTGGTTGCTGAAACTATTTCTAAATGTGTCAAAAACGGCATGTTATGTCAAGATTTTCATGGATCTAACACGTGGTCATAAAACGACTTAAGATAGACGTTTTATTCCGAATGATTAAAGAAAAAAGGGAACATTACCGTATTTTTCCCTTCAGGCACGTTTATTTATACATCGCCATTCATAAAAAATACATTACATTGCAATATAAGCATCTTGGAGTCGCGTTGCATGCATTTGCAGGCTTTGTACTTTATATATAATTTGTTTATTTGAGTGTATATTTCTAAATGGAGCAATAATCCACACTCATTTAGGCGTTTCACTCATTTCACATGGTCTCAATCATTCCAAAAATGCCATTTTATGTCGACGCTCTGAGTATGTACGTGTTCATAGCCAAACGTCATAAAACGCCTTAAATGGGACGTTTTTTGTCCAAACGGCAGATGATCCCTTTGTTCTTTTTTCTTCAATCACGCTCATTAACATATCCCCATTCATAAAAAAAACACCTTAAATCACTGAGAAACCATCATTGGCTCATGTTGCATGCATTTGTGTGCTTCAGGAGTGTTTTATGCATTTGATCTTATGTATAGTCTTTTTTTTTTTTTTTTCAAATGGATGTTACGCGGCTGTGCGTGCTTGTTGACTGTCAGTGAGAAATATCTGGTTCGGGAGGTGCCGCGGTCACATGATCCGCTCCATTCATAAAGTACCTGGCAGGCCCCATTCACATTCGACTGTACGTTGTTTCGCATTGCAGCCGCGGTCACACAATGATCACATTTCCTTTTCACGCCATTTCTCTCCCAGTGCGCGCTCTTGCAGGACTCGACCATTGCTGTTCTGTGCCTTTTGATAATGTATTTGTCACAGAGGAAGTCATGTGCTGCTGCCTGTTTTTCTTCCTCTTCCCTCCAACCGCCCCCCACCCCCGAGGCATTTACACTGTCACGCTTTTTAATGTGTCAAACACACCCCGTGTTCCTAATCTCCATTAGAGACCGCCGCTTATGGATGCGTCGCTTTTGTCCTTGAATTGCACCTGTACGTAACATACCTTGAATGAGTAGGCGTCCATTATTTGATCGGTAATCGAAGGAAAGCAAATTGACAAAGCGATCCTGGCTGGTTTGCAAGATAAGGTGATGGTTGTGGCAATATACTTGGATAATCGTACACATCTTGCTCAAAGCCTCCTCGATGAATGAGGCCAGCTTCATACCTGTCAATCTTTATAATCGCCTTCATGCAAAGTTCTGTAATAATATTTCAATACATTTCTTTTTGCCCACCTTAAAAACCCAAGTGTGATTTACTGTATTTTCCAGACTGTAAGACACATTGGATTATGAGCCGCATCCTAAAAAGTCTTTAGTGAAATACTTCCATATCTAAGTCACATCAGACTATATGGCGCATAAAATTGAAAACTGAGCAATGGTTGCATGAAAAGTCATGAAAAAAACCTTATTTCATAGAACATAAACTAACATTTTAACACTGATTTCACCACTAAGATTGGTATTAATTCACAAATGGTTACCATATTTAGCTGCATCGTATTATAATTCAATTTTGATACCATATTTTCCACTATAAGGGAACACTGGAGAACTAGGCGCACTTTCAAATTCCTGGCATTTTTTTTTGTTAGAGGTGCGCCTTAAAGGTCTGGAAAATCTGGTATATTGAATTGTCTTCATTTTCCTCAATAACAACGAAGAGAAGAATTGTATCCAACGAGATTAGACATGGCACTCTAGAGTTAACACATAAAAAATAATTTAAAGAGAAAAGTGAGATAAAAGACTGTCGGGATGAATAGGCAAAAATAATTTACACGGTAGTGCTTAAGTTGTTATAATAGTGCAATAACACCATCATCATTTTAATATAAAACATTACAATACATTCAAATAATAAGCAAAATCACATGTTCTATCATAAGTAGGTCTTTTTTCATTTACTCGTAGATTTAAAAATCATGTAAAAAATGACACTACACTAGGGTCCCTTTGAAAAAGCTGACTTGTTTGGCCACCATTTTATTACTAGGGAAACATGAATGAGGATATTGCAAAGCTAGCTTGTCCTGGTGGTTCTTTAAGAACTTAACAGCATGCCTTGCATGTGATGATCGTTAAGTCTTGTCATTCAGACATCTTTCCCTTTTTCCATTATTTCCTGCTCTAGCCACTTGGCTGCAGGATATGGCTCGCCACTAACCACCACTGTTGTTAGCTGTTAAGTGTAAATACAGCTTGTTCTGTCCTCTTGTGATTTTTCTAGCAACCTTTTACTTGGATTTTCTTGTAGCTTCTGTCACTACCGTGTGCATATTTCCTATCCTGATATTTTTTCTTTAAAGTTTTTATTACATGTTTATCCTGTCGTACCACCACATCTAATCTCGTTGTGATTGATGCGCTCTATGTTGTAATCAATGACAATAAACACAGTTCTATCCCAGAAGGTCAAAAACGCTTTATCAAGTCAATTGCAACACTGTATTTGGATTTGAAATATACTGTAAATGCGTTTTTACAACGGTTCTATAACAACTGATACGCTCCTCGTAAATGACACAGGCTATGTGGACATTAACCTGTCGCATGGCATACCAGTGCACCTCATATTAAGCTGAACTCTGCGTGCAATCCCTTCTTTTCATTTAGCTCTTTTCTTTTTACGACCATTTAAGTCCAGCTAGTGTTTCAGTGTCACGATATCTAAAGACGGAAGCAGCCGCAGGGCTTGTACATCGGGAAACGCTGCGACAGCCAGCCAGCCAGGCTTTGGTGATGTGCTGAGGTTTGTTCCTCTCCACGTAATGGCGGCAGCTAAGATGGCGAAGTGAGCCAAATATTGTTGCTAGGATTCCACCACCTGTCTTGCCGGCTGTATGATTCATAGAAACGCAGAGGGAGCAGGCATGTCGACGTTGCAGCAGTAGTCTTTGTTCTTTCGTTTGGAAAGAAAAGTTCTCTTTGTCGATAATTGGGCTCATTTGAAGTATAATTGTTGTTATGTAATAATTGTTTTCAAATTTTCTTATTTTGCTGTACTTATTTTCACAATTTTCTCCCCCAAAACTATAAAACAAAACAAAAAAAATACACATTCGAGTATTCCCTTGCCATTTTGTGGTATGACATTCGTGTCCTAGGTGCATCACGGATTTATTTTCTATGAATAAATTATATGGAGAAATGCATACTTCAGAGTTTAAAGGCATCATTTTACAATCAGTTTTACAGTCATACCAATCTGAGAACTTCCTTCCGTTTCCTGGCGTCAGTTGAGCAATCCAAAGGAATTGTCTTCATGATGTGATAATCAAATGACCCCTTATAACATTACTTCTGCAAGCAAACCGATCCGTGGGACAAACACAAGCGACTTCATTACGAAATTAGACGTTGTTTCCAAATTTAACTTTGACATTTAAATTTAGGACTATTTCATTAGTGTCACGCTCTTAAATCAACCAAGTACCATAATAGTTTTCTCTAAAAGTGTGGTCCATTATTGCGCCCAATGTTTTTACAAATTGTACTCGTACATGACTAGCCAGAGCCTGGACTTGAGCTAAATATGGATCATAACAACTGTTTCACCATGGGAGCAGAAATTTACCAATACACATGAGGCTTTTTAAGCTGTAAACCAGAGTCGAGGTGTAACGTTCATCTCTGTACTACAAGTCCCAATTGCTTTGTGGCATGAAAATATGAGGGAAGTTGCTTAGGAAAATCAAGAGAATGCTGTATATTTTACCTAATTCTTATTTTACTTAAGATTTTTTATTGTTGTGTGCATTTATTTATGAATTCAATCTGTCTGTGTTAAAATCATAGGATACAATATTTTGGTTGAATTAGCCTTCACACGACAGATAGCAACTCCACTCGTTAACACAATACTTGTAAAGGTAGCATCATATATATTATACATTGATTTACATTTTTGGTATCGCTTTGACTCGATAGTGAGGTTAAAGGAATGTCCAGTAAAGGTTGAGATAATTTACCGTATTTTCCGCACTCTAAGGCGCACGTAAAAGCCTTTATTTTTTTCAAAAGCTGACCATGCGCCTTATAATACAGTGCGCCTTATATATGGATCAATATTAAGTCGCAAAGTCTCGCAACTAAGGCAAGCAGCCGCCGACTAGATTTTCCCCCGAAGGCGAAGTAGTCCACGGTGTATGCTGGGATTTATATACCGGCGTTTCATTTCCTAACCAATGTGTCAATCATCATTTGAATCAGTCACTATTGGCAAAAGTTATTCGGAGGTAAAGGGGGCGGATCCTTTTTTATCATTTACAGGCTCGCATAGGCTAAAGGGGCGAAACAAAGCCTGCCATTGGCCGGAAAAGATGAATGTGAATCACACTTTGGGTTGCATTACGGCATAGAGAAAACATTTTTTACTATTTTGTTTTTTTAAATATTTGACTCTCCTGGATTTACTACAATGGTTGTAAGACCATGGTTTCGTATCATTATTGAACGTGATGGCTGCAAGAGAACTTGAGCTATGCGGTTTTATATTTTCCCGGTATCTTGTTTTAGAACGATCTTGATGTTTCTGTAATAAGTCTATTTTTAAACTAAATTCAATTCAAAGTGTAAAGAACCCCGTTTCCCTGCACAATAAAAATCTTACTTTGCTGTCCACACAGTTGCCAGCAAAAAATAAAATGGAAACTAAGAAATGGTTGGCATTTCTTGACTCCCAAGACTTTAACCTTCCGAATGATATTTGGAACGATGCATTTGAGTGATTGGTGACATCGTACAGACACTGTTTCCGTACATGTCTGAGACACGTATTTGCTTCTTTGCAAGCTTTCGGAATGTTAAGGGGGTAATAAGTTTGACTGAACTATCTGACTGTTTTGTCAACGTTCCCATTGTAGCGCCTTATAATCCGGTGCGCCTTATGTATGGAAAATATAGGACCAAAAACTATTTTTGGGGGTGCGCCCTATAACCCGGTGCGCCTTATAGTGCGGAAAACACGGTACTTCCAAAAGGCACAGTCTGGAGATTGTTCCTGCGTCTTGACTGTTTTGTGTTCCTAAAGCCTTGCCCTTCACAAAGTCTTTAGTTCGCAACGATCTATTTTGTTTAGGAATCCTTTTTAAAGTACTTCATGAGATGCGTCTCGTTTGCTACATGTCGTAAAAAGTAATTAGAACTAAAGCTGGCGGGTCGCTGTCTTTGGAGGCAAATAAAGTGTTTAGCCATTCTTTGAGCCAGAGGTCATCTGGCCTTGTAATGAAATGATCATGTGTAGGTAGGGCCCCCAGTGTTTGAAGACTCCCGCTGTGCCGCCCAGTTGTCTTGTTTTTGGTCAGACGATCTTTGGTGTGTCCCCCTTGCTGTGTCCTCTTCCTATCTGCTTGATTGATTGGACAGCTCAGCATTTTTATCTTCCGTGCGGGTGTTGTGATCTTATCACCTGTGGCTGAATTGCACTCCCATTCCTGTGGCGGCGCTTTCCAAACGCATTCCTTTAGAACAGCCCCCTTCAAGTCACAGAACGACAATAGGACACTGCTAATTCAGCTACTCGGGCCTTTGGTTTTACTGGCCTGATATAATCCCTCTATCCATTGGCCCTTACGATTAGATAATTTGCTGGTTTTTTTGTAAGGATTCATTTTTTATTTTTTTTCAAGTTTTTCCGATCTAGTCCAAGTTAGACAATTTTGCCCTTTTTGCAAAGTCTGCAGGACTCATGGGTTGGTTTTAATTCTGCAACTTTTAGGGAAGTGCTGTTTGTAACAACAATTACATGAAATCCGTCAAAGTTTATACAAATGTTGGCTGTATATCCTTATTTATTGTCGTTATTTAGGACAAGTTGCCCATCCAAGTCTGCCTCAAATACATTATTCCCTCGCCCCTTTTCGCTGTTCGACTTTCTGTCATCTCTGCCTCGCAGATTTTTCTCCCACGAATTCGTAGGTACCTTGAATAAATATGTACCTTGCGGAATTATGACCTCATTTTACATCACATTTACACTCAAACCAATCGGAGAACTGTCTGCTGCAACAATGTCCAAGGAAACAGAAATCGGAATAAATCGTTTTCAATTCTTATAACAATTGAATAACCCCTTATAAATGCAGTATGTAAGCAATTCAATCAGGGAGGACAAGCACATTACACGAATGGACCTCATTTCTGCATTTAACTTTTACATGAAATAATGGATAATTTCATTTTACTCACCAAAATGAACGAAGTACATTTGATTGTTTGCTCCATTGTTTGTCCCGTGTGTTAACAAGTTGTGGTTAAACTTTGCTTGACAGAGGCCCAGATTTACTTCAAATTTGGATTGACTGTGACTTCTACTTTAAATAGATGGATACAACTGTGCCATTTTTGTTTTGGGGGAAGAAAATAAAATAGAAATTTCCTAGAGAAATTAACCAATACGAATGAGGCTTTTTTAACAAGTAAACCAGTTTGCGTATATCATTTGTCTCATTACTACAAGTTCAGAGTACTTTGCACCATCAAAATATGCAGGTTGAAGGAAACTGCGTGTTGTTCAGTAATGTGCATAAGTAGACCGATTGTGTTACGGTAGTATATACATGTAAATTTAATTGATATGGGTGGTTTTCGAACCACAAAAAAGAAGGGAATACTTTAAGTCAATTGAGCGCTATCAGACTATAACAAGAGCTACAGTACAAGAATTAAATCAATAAGAAAAATACAAGAATTAACTACTACACAAAACTTTGTGTTGAAACAAAACAATTTAGTGCAATAGTGGTGAGCAGAAAGATTGTGAATGTCCAACGTTTGTCATGGCACATAAAAAGTGCATTAGGTACAACAACGGTACGACCAGTATGGCTTGATTTGTTATCAACATTAATATTTAGAGCGTATCGTAATGTTCCTGCATGTTACGAACAATAGGCACAGCCACCGATGCGCTTTTAATAGCTCTATTAAACAAACTAGGCCAAAAAGACGTGATTAGCCATTTCAAATGGACGGCCACACAGCAAACGCAAAAGTGAATCGCCTCTCTTGCTGAATGATTTGCTGTCAGTGGGAGAGGTTTCTCAAAGTTATTTTGCAGACACAATATTTACGATCCAGTGTCTGCTTGTTCGAGAAGCTGCCGTGCAATTGTTTGGGCGCTTAATAGCAACGGTGATCCGAGTAACCAGACCGAGCATGTTCCATTCCCATGCCTGGAGTCAAGCCTGGATCGTACTCTGTTTAAAAGCTGAGCCACTTCCCTCCTCATTTTTTCATTTCCTCTGAGTATTTGAAGTGCTTTAAATGTCAGCACACATTTCAGCCCCATACCTTTTTAGACCTACACCTCGACAAGATCCGAGGTTGGGCACCGCAACAAAAAACGTGTTTCGGGTCCCTGGTGATCTCAGACTAAATCGAAAAGTCCGTGAGAAGACTCTTTGAGCAAAAAAGCATCTCAATCGTGGATATTGTTTGCAGTTGTTCAGCATGTGGGGACCATGAAGGCTGCGCCTTGTTGCGAGCAGTTCGCTCGCAGCTGGCCCAAAATGTTCACTTCCTGCGAGGCTGCAGACATAAAAGAACACAGATGTAAATCCTAAACTTTATTTCTTTGATCGCGTTCCCAAAATGTATTTTTACTAGTGTATGTGCCTGTTTGTTTCGAGAAACGGCTGCATCTAAAAACATTGGGTTTTATATACTCAATGAGTTTTATAGATAAAAGTCAATCCTGGATGTCTGTAATTTTATTTTAATTTTGTTTTATTTGTTTAAGGGCGGTACTTACTTTGTCAATCCAACCTAACCTTACCCCTAAAACATGACATTTACTCATTCATAGGAACGCCAGTGTTGCTGTATGAGGAAAAGTGCATAGACTAATCTGGGCCTCGAACTTGCTTATGATTGTTTAAACGCTTTGTGTGAGATCTGTTACATTTAGGGGATAGCACAGATGTTGCCAAAATTTTGAGTCACTGGCAGCATTGCTTTCAACAAATTGGTAGAGGGGGCTAGGCCAGAAGGAAATATCAATTTTTCTAATATTGTTGCTGTTATTTTAAAAAAGGCACATCTGCATATTTGTGCATTTTATATTTTGACATTTTCCATTCATAAAAAACACAATAATGGAAATAAGTCCTTTTAAAACAGCAGCAACAATATGCATTTATGAATAAACACACAGATATCAATGAATGCATCCATCCAGCCATTATCTGCACCGCTTATCCTCAGTAGAGTCGCGGGGGTGCTGGAGCCCATCCCAGCTATCTTGTGGCAGTGGGCACCCTGAACTGGTTGCCAGCCAGTCGCAGGGCACATAAAGACAAACAACTCACTCGCTCATTCACACCTAGGGACAATTTGGACCGGCCAATTAACCTGACATGCATGTTTTTGTAATGTGGGAGGAAACCAGAGTGCCCGGAGGAAACCCAGGCAAGCACGGGGAGAACATGCAAACTCCACACAGGAAGTTCGATCTCATGACCTCAGAACTGTGCCGCACACCCGCTAACCACTGTTCCACCGTGCTGCCCTCAATTAATGCATGTTATATATATTTTTTTGTCTATAAATAGACCATTTAATCAGATTAAAGCAAGCAAATATATTATTTATTTTTCTAAGCTTTAAAGTTTTTCAATGCATATTACCAAATTAAGTGCAATATGGCTAGCCCTGAAGTGTTTTTTTCTCCCATGAAATTTTATAAAAATCTTTATTCTGTATTCATTTTATTCAAGTACAGAAAAAAAAACACTTCTAGTTTATGAGGAAAAAAATGTTAATCAATCACTAATTTTGCCAGCTATTTGAATGTTGATCCTGGGCGTAGTACACAATAATGCTCCATTAAAACGATTTTTTTAAGGTGTAAGGGACACTGGGGACAAAATTGAGACCAAATAAACATTTTTGTATTTTTTTTCTTTTCAATTTTATATATTTTATCATTATATTAGTAACATTTTCATTTGGTGGGCCAGATGAAAAAGGCATAGAGCCATTTTTGGCACGCAGGCTGGAATTTGTGGACCCCCGGTATAACATGAGCCTCATCCCTACATTTTCCCAGCTCATCCCTTGCTATAGGGAAAGTAACTACAATCGGAATGGCAATCCCTCGAGACCCCTCCTAACATCAAAGCAGTCCATGGACGCTGTACAACCAGCAAATCTTGTGCTTCCACGTCTGTTGTTGATTCTTTCCACCCCCGGTAATGTCAGGCGCAAGGTTTTAATTTACCGGAAAGCGTGTGGTTTAAATTAAGATCTACTTAGTCTCTGTTTTCTTTCATGGTAGTGAGCTGGTGGTTTGGATGGCTCATATTTTTGAACAGCACCAGCATAGCAATCAAACAATAAACAGCCTGTCTTTTGGATTAACACTGGTGAGTTTGTTTTCAATTGTAAGGTTTAGTAGGATTTAAATGGCCGATGAAATCTGATCATTTTGAGAAAGCAATTTGGACCTATTTAAAGTACAGTAGACCCCCGGGTTACGGCTTTCGAAGTTTATGATATTTTTATATCTCAACGTTTAACGCAATGATTTTTTATCCCTCTTTTTATTGCATTTTCCCCACTATAAAGTGTCAACAATAAATTATTTTGCACATAAAATTCAAATTGGCGTTCGTGCCTATGACTTTGAGTCATGTGCCTCATATGTGTCTAAGGTCTAAGGTGCCTGTCTGCTTTTGTTTGACATATACAATGCTGTTCTGCTATTGGTTCGAATCACAGCATCATGAAACTTACAAAATCCCATTGGCATAACTACCTCCCACAATGCCTTTCCTTCCCCCTTTTCAGTGCAGAATCTTGAGTACCAAACTTGAATTTGTCCAGCTATGGCTCCCAAGACCTGCTGTGATGCTAAAGGGAAAGCATGATAACTATGGTAACAAAGCTTGAGATAAACATTGTTCATTTCACCTCTGAAAAGTGATGGGTCCCGGGGACTCGCATGCTCAAAAAT
This sequence comes from Urocampus carinirostris, assembly GCF_059441175.1. Taxonomy (NCBI): domain Eukaryota; kingdom Metazoa; phylum Chordata; class Actinopteri; order Syngnathiformes; family Syngnathidae; genus Urocampus; species Urocampus carinirostris. The sequence goes on along the minus strand of NC_142363.1, from coordinate 33,795,323 downwards.
CTATGGGTCTCAACAGAGATCTATGAGTCCCCAAAATTTAGTGTTATCGAGGTTGAAATCGTAAATCGGCGACAAATATATAATATAAATCTATATATTCATTCAGTTTTAATCATCAAATTATTAATTCATTTTCTGAATCAAATTATTGTTGGTAATATATCGATTAAAGGGATAACCACAAACCTGTCTTTTTTATTTTCTCCTTTTATACTTCCTTTTTTTCTTAACTTCTTTATACAACATAATTCGTAATATCAATCATCAAAGCAAGTGAGCCATTTGAGAGCCGGCTCTTTTTAATGAGTTGAGCCAAAAAAGCCGGTTCTCTAAAAAAAGATGGACTTCCTTTCACTACACAATGAGATCTCGTTTGGAGAGATCGGCGTGCAGACGAAAACTCGAACCGCGAGACCAAAACAACAATGGAGGATCTGCCTGACGAAACGTTTGGAGTGCAGTAAATCTTTGTTTAAAAAAAAAAGTAATCGGGTAATAATGACAATTTTGTGGCAAAAAGGTTGCGTCCTAGGGACGCACGTCGATTTGAGACTATGCGTCCCCAGCAAGAATGATGCGTCTAGGACGCAGGGAGGCGGGCAAACCAGAACACTGGATAAAAAAACAGATGTCACACATTGATGCCCTCGTTAAAGAAAATGGCTGTAACCAATCAACTATTGGGACAGTTATTAAGCATAGGAAGGTGGTTAAAGTAAAAAAGTCTAATATCCACATTCTTTACAGATATATTCAATATAAGTAGTATTTTCTATGTACTACTTTTGTTATTAATGTTTAATATGTATACTGTATTTTCTCAACCAAAGGGCGCAAACTCTGTGGCTGGTTCTATTTCTGTTTTTGACACGACCAGAGGGGCACCCGCACGATAGGGTGCGTGTGCCCACTGCTTTACTGTTCCTTTACGCCCCACAAAAATTAGGGTTGAACATGTTTTAGTCATGTTTGCACTCATTTAATGCAGGGATGGGGCATTTTTGGGCATAACACAGACAAGCATACAAGTGTGCGTATTCAAAAATGGTTGTGTTTTTTTAAAACTATTGTTTACAAAGTAAAACACACACATAGCAACTTGGAGTTCAGTTTCCTCTCCTTGCGAATCTTCGATTAAATAATCTTCAACTCTCGGCGGTGCTCAGTTTCCATTTTCTTCTACGTAGGATAGAAATCAACACACCATTGTAGACGAAAACCCGGATAGCATTTTGGTTTTAATAATATTTGGGGGTTACAACTCTGTTCCGCCAGCCGTAGCCCAATAACTTTCAAAATGCTAGATTCGCTACGACGTTAGCATCAATGAGCACTTCTGCTAACAATGATTGATTGCTTGATATGATCCCAATCAAGCAAGAGGTGCATAAAAGTCTCAGTAGATGCATAGAAGTCACACTTAGTTGGAAATGTGAACAATCTAACAAAACAGAAGATATCACCCAAAAAACGTTGTAAGTCTCGACTCAGCCAAGGCTCAAACCTGTGACCTCTCAGTCTCTGAAGCTGTCACCCAACCCTAAGGCCACCGAGCTGGTCTACAACTGCCGCTCTGCATGAGACACGGGGCGCACCGCACTATAGGGCGCAACTGGAAGAAAATCTGAGACTTTTATGGGCGTGAAAATACGGTATACAATTCAAATGTTTATAACTTGGATACTGGATGTATGGAATGCATTAGTTAATTACCATAGGTCCCCCCCCTCGTGCCATATGACAACTTAACCATCCGATCCCCACCTCAGTGCTCTCGTTTGTCCGCGTCCCTGCGTCCTAGACGCATCATTTTTGCTGGGGACGCATTGGGTCAAATCAACGTGCGTCCACGGGACGCAACTTTTTTGTCACCAAATTGTCATTATTACCCGATTACATTTTTTTTTAAACAAAGATTAACCGCACTCCAAACTTTTCGTCAGGCTGATCCGGCAGATGTTGTTTTGGTCTCGCGGTTCTAGTTTTCGTCTGCACGCCGATCTCGAGTTGTGTAGTGAAAAGTCCGTCTCTCTTTAGAGAACCGGCTTTTTCGGCTTAACTCATTCAAGAGAGCCGGCTCTCAAACGGCTCACTTTCTTTGATGCATTATATGACGAATTATTATGTTGTATAAAGAAGTTTAGAAAAAAAGGAAGTATAAAAGGAGAAAATGAAAAAAGTTTTAATCAGTATATTACCAACAATAATTTAATGCAGAAAATGAATTCATAATTTGATGATTAAAACTGGATACATTTTTATTATATATTTGTCACCGATCTACAATTTCAACCTCGATAACACTACATTTTGGGTACCCATAGATCTCTGTTGGGACCCATAGATTTTTGAGCATGCGAGTCCTCGGGGCCCATCACTTTTCAGAGGTAAAATGAACACTGCCACCTTAGAATGGATTAATATTGTATCCCAATGTATACTATACAGCTCTTACTCAACTCTAGTAGCATTTAATTCAACCATTTTAGGTCCTCTCTTCTAATGTGGCTTGAGATTATTTTTAAATTTGTCTACACATATTTCACTAGTTTTTCCAAGTGCACGCATAACATTTGTTTTGAGGTAACATTCATTTCCATTGTTTAGTGCCGCAAAGCATTTTTTTTTTCTTGGAATCGGTCGGTATCTTTGGCCGAATGTTCTTGCTTGTGAAAGGGATGACTCACCAGCACCCTGGAGGTGTTGCAAGAAGATACGCTAACATTTCTCTTTCACTTCTCCTTCTACAGTATAGGCTTTCAGTGAAGTTAATAAAGCGGGCATTTTTGTGGGCACCGTCCAATGATGGATTTGTTTTTTTGTGAAGCGCCCTGTTGAGCTTTCGTGTCATGGTCCTTGTTGTCGTAATTTGCTTTGCGTCCATGTTGTTTGGTGTCGGCTGTTTAGTGCTGCCCTTCACGTTGGCTGTTTATTTGGAGCACTTGAACCGAACGTAATTAGCTAGCTGGCGATTGCAACGCTGGAATCGACGGTCACGACCTAGATTGTTTGTTGTTAATGGTTATTTTCTATAGTAAATGGTAGGGGGGGGAACACTTCTGTACAATAATATTGTTAATCGATAAAAATGTCTTCAAGGAAATTAGCAGTAACTTTTTCTTTTTTTAACAGCATGTTATATTTAGAAACGTACAGAAAAGAAGCACTCATTTGAGGTCTTGGTTGGGCAGCTGTCAATTGTAATCAATGAGCTGTAAATCCCAATTAAATCGGCGTTTGTGCACAAACACACAGGATTGTGACAAAAAAGAAAAGGAAAAAAACCCTAGATAAAACAACTTGATGTACTCAGTAAAGTCAGAAGCCCGTACAGCCACGCAGCTGAAGATCAGGTTCTCTGATCCCTCGCGCCATTATGAAGATGTAGAGAAGAAACACGACCAAGTTGTGTTTTTACTTCAACAGATAATCCAAATATTTTCCAATGACTATATAATCAAAAAAGCATCTACATTTTAAGCGATGCGACTGATCTTTGCAGAGCTCTCTGATGCCTCATGCACAGTATGAAGAGGTTGAGAGTCACGACCAAGTTGTGCTACTATTTCTTTTGAAAATATCCACATACAGCGGAACCTCGGTTCTCGACCATAATCCGTTCCAGAACCCTGTTCGAAAACCGATTTGTTCGATCACCGAAATCAATTTTTCCATTAAAAATAATGTAAATCGTTTTAATCCGGTCCAACACCCGAATGTTTACCTTGAATGTTTAACGTAAACTTAAAGCTAACCCAGGCTAATCGTACGTTCGCGTTATCGTAATCTTCCGTACGAAAGATTACGCTAACATGAACGTGTAAATATAAAAAAATCAGGTCGTTTACAAGTCATTTAGCACCCGGGTCTCTACAACAAGTGGTGAGCGGTTCATTGGAAAGGGGGCTCCGTTCCAACACCCTCAATGTTGGGCTCCGTTCCAACACCCTGAATGTTTAACCTGAATGTTTAACGTAAGTTTAAAGCTAACCCAGGCTAATTGTACGTTCGCGTTATCGTAATCTTCCTTACGAAAGATTACGCTAACATGAACGTGTAAAAATAAAAAAAGGATAAAGAAAAGAATTATGAATAGGATTTCTTACCTTTTGTGGTGGTCAGCAGAAGGCGCTCGCACACCTCCTTCACATTTTGCTATTATTTCTTTCTTAAATCCAATAGTTGTACGCACTACTTTTCTTTTTTCACCTGTAGCAACTTTGATGCTTGCACTGACTTTCTTCGGAGGCATAATTAGGGGCTAAAACACTTGGTACACCTATATTAAAAGCAAAACGAAGCACGCCCGCACGCGATAACAGTTGGTCACGAAAAGAGCCATCTCCACCCCTACGCCGCTCAGCATCGAACCCTAGCGTACGCACTCACGCATTACCGGCGTTCGAACTCCGATTTTTTTGACCGAACAGCGAAGCAAGAATTTCTAGAAATTTTTGGTCGGACTCCGATTTGTTCGAACTGAGAGGCGTTCGAAAACCGAGGTTCCACTGTATTTGAATGCCTGTACAATAACGACAGCCTCTACACATCCTTGAGCCACAATAATTCTGGTTAAGGTCTCTGATGCCTGGCACACATTATGAAGAGGTAGACAGGAGACACGACCAAGTTGAGGAACATAAAAGCTTAGAATTTCTCTTAACAAGTAGTGTCTGCTGATGGAAATTTGAATTGAGTTTCAAGTGCCTTTTTATCAGGTCCTATAACTTTGACTATATTTTGCCCCTATCTGTCCGATTATTACCGTGCATTCCTAGTACACGATATACTTCAGTTTTATGTTGAAATCTGATCTTATTTCCTTTAAAGCTAGCTTAGGTTTTACACCTATTTGTTTTCCCAAGAGTGGATAAGCTACGCAATCCGATTGGGATAAGTCGTATTTATTTTACCAATCATAGTCCTACAAGCCAAATTGTGGAGCCAGACAATGTTTCCCAAGTTTGCGATAACAGGAGTGACGTTGAATCCCAAAAATTGGGTATAAAGGGGTACTTTTCGCTCCTTTTATAATGGTAATGAAAGTAGGAATGGTTTTCCAGCTTTTAGCTTGCAGAGTGTGTCTCCCCTGCAGCATGCTCCACTGCCTGGACATTGTGGGAGTACAAAACTCCAGGCACGGCATCCAATAACGTGAAATTTCAGTAGAGAAGAAGCCATTGTGTGGCGAGAGGCAGGCGGGGAGGGGTTTTGGTAGAAGGGGGAGACGGAGCAGAGCGAAAGGAGGGCGACTTGGATGGCTCCCAGGGCTCAGGCCACATCCTTTCTCTCTCCTCTCATTCGTCACTCCTCCTCTTCCTTCTCCTCTCCGTCTCTTTCTTTTCAGGACTCCCCCTCCCCATCCACTCTACTCCCACCATTGCGATAGGAAGCCAAGGACCGAGACACAAGCAAAAGCGTGATGGCATACTGGAGCCTTGTGAGCCATGGGCCAGAGCGAGTCGACAAACGGACACTTTGTCCACTTAGGAAATGCTTGTCCCAGGATCTCCCTTCTCCGGCACACACTCGAGCAACCGGCCTCGAGGCTTTGGCCTGCCTGGTCTGCACGTGCTTTACCATCACGCACTCTCTTCACCACAACGTCCTACTTTGTCTTCCCCCTTTCCACTCAATAACCCTTTTTAAACACATTTACAAGTGTAACTTTAACGTGATTTGCACTCTAGTTCTACAAGAGCTGATGTTGTTTCAACGGAAAAAGTGCTAACTAACAGTTAGCGGGGAGGTATTTCATTACGTGGAATAATGTGAAAATAGACCTAATGTAAATAAGGACAAATACCATAGACATTGAAAATCTTAAAAAGGTATTAGTGTATTTTTTTTAACCGTTGCGTAACAGTCATCCTTTATTTTTCGCTGAGGTATTGTTCCAAAAATAGCCCGCCATAGTCAAAACCCAGGACGTAGAAATATTTATCTATTTTTCATTATATACTCAATCATACATTTAAACCAAAGAACAAACCCTCAATTACAGATGCAAACATTTTGTTAACAAATAAAATGTACTTTATATCATAATGTGTATTTACAAATAACTTCTCTACTGTCAAACTATAATTAAAAAAATAATATTACTGCTAAACTGTTAGGCATTTTAGCATTGAAAATGATTTCAGGACACTGTTCTTACTTGGGATGATAGTTTGTCGCCATCATGTGACTTTATTGGAAAACACAAATGTAATATTAAAACGCATCACCTTCCTTTATCATGTCGAAAAGTCAAATTTCTTTGGCGATGGAAAGCATGTTCTTTGCCTTTTAGTGCTTTTGTGGGGCCAGAGCGTTTTGTTGACATGATGGCTTTAATGGAAACACTAAATTGCGCGTTTGTAATGAAAGTGAATCAAGCGTTTTGTCTACAACTTAGACGGAAAGATTACAGGCGCACAGGCAGACACAGGCAGAAAATAATTCAGAACAGTTCGATCAAAATTCTGCAATGTAGGAAAACTGAAAAGTAGACTACCGATACAGCTTTATTTACCAGAATTTCTGGACTATAGAGCACACCTGATTATAAGCCTCACCCAGTACATTTTTAAAGGAAAAAACATTTTGTACGTACATAAACCGCTTGTGCTCACATTGAAACATGAGATATTTACAAACATGTGAAATGTGTCCTCTCATGGTCAGTTGTTTTCAGTGTGACAGAAGCTTCACCTTTTTTGTTGACTGTCTGGGTGAGGGACAGGTCAGGGGTACATCATCCATACTTATGATGTCGTCTGGTCCAATGGATTCCTCTGCTATCTATGTTTGAATGAATGAGTGAAAACTTGTGACTTGTTCCTCTTAGTCGTGGGTGAAGTTGCTGGGACAGAGTTGTCCGTGTCCTCATGGATGGTCCTTTTCATCTCACCACCGATTCATTTATTTTTGGTCTACCTCAGCAGCTGTTTCCTTTTTTATCGGCCAGCTCGATCGCTTTTAACTCGAAAACTGCGCCACATGTATTTCTTCTTACATTTTCCAGAATGAGGGTCTGTTCATGCTAGTTTTATTCATGCATAAATTAAATTTGAGTCTTCTGTGACACATCTATTCCACCTGTCTCACTCTCACCTTTACTGATCGGGCGCCCCTGGCCATCAGAAAAAATGCTTAAATTAGCCGCATCATTGCATATGCCGCAGTGTTGAAAGCTTGAATGAATCAATTGGAGTCTTATAGTCTGGAAATTACAGAGAGAGGTTAACAATAATAGTGGCTAGAAAGAAATAATCAAATCACGGGAGTCAACAACTGTCTCTGGCGTAGCTGAGTTGTAGAAGGTGTGTGGTCTTTGATTGCAAAAGGCACCTTGTTAAAATCCTAATTCAGGCTTCTGTAACAGAAAGATGGCGGTCAAACATGTCTGCCTCTTTAAATAATAATAATAATAATAATTTCCTTTGTATTGTCATTCTTTGTAACAATGTACACAGAACGAAATGTCGATACACCTGACCCGTTGTAGCGAGCCGATGCAGCCGCAGCCAACAGAGGGCGCCGCCATTTTACCAATGTTATAAGTCTTAGGTATGACTCGGCCGAGGCGCGAACCAGCGACCTCCCAGTCTCAAATGGCGTCTCGAGTTGTAGAAAATCATGCTTTTTATGAAGGTGTCAACCAATACACGCACGGGCTTTTAACCAATGTTCCCTGTAATTTTCCACGGGTCTGAGCGTTTACACAAAGTCGGTGAGCAACGCTTGAAACAACAGTGAGCAACCATAATCCCAAGTGTGGCAAGATAATTTATTATCAAACATGTCCAAAACTTGACATTTTGCTGAGTTTCCGGCAATGCAAAATTATTTTTCTCTTTTGAATTGAATTGACTCAAGTACGATTGCAAAGGTTGTACGGCCTACAAACATCATTTGTTTTTACAATTCTTTCAGAAAATATCCATTTATTTTTATTTCCTCATATATTTTGTCGCATAATGTTAACATTTTTGGGGGCTTCTTTAGTAAGATACAGAACTGTACTTAGTCACATTTTTAGTGGAAGTACAATGTTGGCAACAAGATTCACTTGATATAATTGGAAATTATTTGAATGCAACACAAACTTTTTCTTCTTTTTTCCATGTTTTTTTCCCACTTTTTTATATTCTTTTTAAAAAAAGTCTAATTGTTTTTAATTTTTCTGACCTGTTCCTTTTTTCTTTTTGTTCTCTATTTCCTTTTTTCCTACGTCTCTTTCTTTTTTTCTGGCTTTTTTCTAAATGTTTCCTTCTTTTTTCTTCCTTTTGTTTCTTTTTTTCTCAGCTTTTCTCTAAGTTTTCATTTTGGTATTTTTCTTCTTTTTTCCTCTATTCTCCCCTTCTTTTAAGTCATTTTGTGCATAGTTTTACATAATATTTGGTCATGTTGGGATGAAAGAAGCAAAAACAACCTGAAGAGCCGTTTAGGACCCGAAAGAGCCGGTTCCTTTTAGTGAGCCAAGCCGAAGAAGCCGGTTCTCGACAAACTCTACTGACTTTACTCAACTTGGTTCTACTTCGACTCGACTTCAAAATACTGCATTTAGGACACAACGTCGGGGGAACCCGTGTATTTTTACCTTCATGCACTGTAACTTTGACTTTAGTCGATTCTTTATTAGTCATTTTGAGCCCTCATTTTTGTGAGCTGGCTAGATTTTCTCGTGCGCTGAGAATGTGCGAGCAGTGCGCAATTGCGCACGCGCGCAGCTTAGAGGGAACACTGGCTTTAACCCTTATCACCAACAATCTTTGTGATTACAATTACTGGATTATGGTGCTAAAAATGAACACACGAGACATTTCATGTCTACAGTCCTAAGATTTTTTTCAGGGTTTGTTCAGTTTGTCTATTGGTTTTTCCTACCAAAGAACCAGAAGTTAAAGAAGGCAACGAAATTGATTCAACACTAGCGTCTATGAATTGAGTTATACAGTTAGTACCTGTGTTTTTTCCCCTGAAAAGGAAATGGGAGGTTTCTATTTTAAGGGGGAGTATTTATTAGAGGATGACACACCCAGTGACTAATTGGGGCACGGCGTCCATAAGAGGAAATATGGTCGTCTAATATCGCCAATTTCCTTAACGCAAACACCCGCTTTTATAGAGGCGGTCGGCACATCCTTTTTGTGAATAGAGAAGCCTCTATTCACATGCAGTCAGGAGCTGTTGACTGTCACCGTGGTCTCCTCCCTGTTCCCGTTCACCGCCGCCTCCTCGCCCTCCTCCCCTGAGTCCTCTGTTGCTCCCACCCGACCCGCTCTTCGGAAATGAAGTCAGTCATCCAGCAGAATAACTCGGAATAATTTGGAATGGGGGCCTCCTTTGTCCTTATGACGCCAGCCAATCCCCCCTTTGCATTTCGAGAGACTTAAAGGCCCAGGCCAGCTAATGTGGTTCCGCTTTCAATTGTGTCCGGTGGACTTTGTGCTTCCAGGACAGTCTTTGTCTGGACCATCTTAGTGTAATTTGGAAGCCTGTGTTTCATTTGGGACATGTTCTGTCAAAGCTTTTATCGTAAATCGCCGCGATACAACACAAATCCGTTCTGAGGTGGGGATTGCAAAGTATGGTGAAGGAAAGAAACCGATTGTAATTAGATAATGCCTTAGAAACCTCTGGTATCCCCACATAAAAACATAAAAAAATATATATTTACATTTAGTAAACCTAAACTACTACCAGGGTTGGGTAGGGTTACTTTAGCTTGATTACTTTCATTTACTTTTGGATTACTCCTGTACCAAATATGCTAATAAAAGACAAAAGAAACTAAATATGAATAAAATGACTAAATTTTGTGCAAGCTTGGGAAGTAACGGCAAAAATGATGTTGGCAAGCTGTTTGGATTTATTTTCATTTCGTTTCTGTCGCATTTTATGTTAGTTTTGCCGGAGATCAAAGAGATCAAAGCCAGGAGAGAAAGCTTACCACGTGTTGTGAGTCATCATTTGATTCATATTTAGTTTTTTTTGTCTTTTATTAGCATATTTGGTATTGGAGTCATCCAAAAGTAATGGAAAGTAATCAAGTTAAAGTAACCCTACCCAACCCTGACTACTACTTATGTGGAATATCTGTGTAGAGGATGAAATAACATTATATATAAATATACATGTAAAACAGGGGTGTCAAACTAATTTTCATCCATGTCGTACTGGCTGTTCAAAAATGGCCCGATGTAATCTATATTTGAAACTACTCTTTCATGTAAAACTAATAATAATACATTTCTACTCAAAGCGCCTTTCAGGAAACCCAAGTGTGCTGTACACAGAATGTAAAACATCAATAAAACAAAAAAATGTACAACTTATTTAAGTTACAAACATTACAGTCACATTGAAAAGTAGTTACACATGTTATTAACTAAATATAACAAATTCTTCTTGGACATGTTTTACATAATTTCTCAATTCCACTTGTTTGGCATTGGTCTGGAAACACTAAAATGTAGTGAAGCTGAGCAGTCAGTTTGGGGATATCGTAGTCTAGACGCATTGTACGAAATTTAGTTTTTGGTCGAAGCGGTCTTGAACCATTTATTCCAAGACTCTCAGACATTTTGAGCCTCCCTGGGTCACATAAAGTCAACTTGCGGGCCACATTTAGCGATGTTAAGGAAGAATGACATTTACCTTGGTCGTGGCATGACTTGATCTGGTACGGTGAAGTTACTTGGTGAATGCAGGAAGGAGAGGAGATGACGGATTAAAATTAAATCGGATTTTAAACCTTCCATTTGCAAGGATTGTCGATCCCTTAGAAGACTTGGTAGCTTTAATCGCCTCGTTAGTTTTGGAAATGGTGCAGATTGTCAATTAGTTTCTGGCATATATCCTATCGTATTTGTTGAGAACCGCAAGCTTCAGTTCTATGGTTATCATGTTTTGGTGTGTCTTGAGCTGGTATAGTGGAGTACCAGATGAATGGGGAGGGGGATACTGCAGGTTTTAAAATAATTTTTGCTGCCTTACAAGACATTGTTGCTTCAATCGCCTCCTTATTCTTTGTCTCCAATGTCGATTGGTTATGGCCATATTCCTTGTCGAGGGTGACGACACGTGTCCTTCGTATTACTTAATAATTGCAAGCTTCATTTCCATGGTTATCATCTTCTTTCTTGTGATTCTGACTGAATAGAGTAAAAAAAATACAATATTGCATCGCTAACGCGCAGTTTTCACATAGCACACGGGGAAGGCATTATTGTGGGTAACTCAGCCTATAGCATATCTGTATTTTCATGATGCTTTGACACTAACAAATAGCAGACCAGCATATTATATAATGTTGACCAATAGCAGATAGGCATTTTCGAGACCTAACTCTACACACCCTTGCGTAAAACCGTCGTAAGGTGAGGTCGCCCTATCTCTGGGGTCTATTTTATCTCCAAAATGTCAGTGTTGACTTTGGTACCTCGTGCTCTCGTCGTCAAACGGGTGCAAATTAAAAGGTCGCTAACATCCTCTCGGGGGTGAGACCCTTACCCCCCTCCTCCCCGCGAGGGTCTCTGTGCTGGCATGTGCGAGATGGTACTTGTGAAGGGTCAGATCCTGGTCATTGTGCCCTGGTCACGGCTGAGCGACACCACCGCCTGCCTTCTGTTCACCCCAGGGACCCCCGCATGACTGACAGTCCCTCCTGCGCTTCTCACCCCCACATCCTCAATTGGGGGGATATGGGGCTGTTAAACAGCCGTCGTATTGCCATTTCTTCCTGCTTGTAAATTGCTCCAAAATGGGTTTTTATTGTGATGAGGCCAGGGGTCGTGGTGCTGTAAAAAGGTCTTGGCAGAAAGTGTGGTGCTAGGACATAGCTGTCCAAACCTTTCAGAAAGCTAGCTAGATTTGGTAAATGGAATATGTACGAGGGCTGACAATTCAACCTGGCATTCTTTTAACATTATATTCACCCTCCTTTGTAGCATTTTCGTTGTACTTGCCGGGTCTCATGAAAAAGCGCTGCTGTGCCGTGGGTTGCAACTAACGATTCATTTCTTAATCGATAAATCGGTTGATTATTTTTTTCAATGTATCAAAACATCGGAAGACATTTCTGATTTCCTCCTCTTTGTTCAAATATGTTTTGGACGGATGGAAAAATCGTGCACAAAACAGCAAAATATTCTGTAATATGAAACAATAAAAGAATTCAAATGTTTGTCAATTAACTTGGTAATAAACAAAATGCATACAGTACAAATGAATGCTATACACCTGTAAATATGTAAGATACATTTTTTCCTACCAAGTTATCCAAAGATAAAAAGAGAGAGTAATTTATTTTGATTTATGTGTAGAAATTTCTTTATCCACAAAAAAATGATATCAAAAATGTAAACAAACCCATTTTTCAAAATGTTGTCAAATTTTTGGGGGGATTAAATTTTGGAATGTGATAAACATTCCCGATATGAGAATGATATGTGTTCAAAAATGTGTCCATTGGGTTGAGTTAAACATGTAATTATTAATATTTTTCTTTTTACTTTACTTTATTAACCCATTTTCTGTTTTTCCTTTGTGATCTGTTACCTTGAAAATTGTTAACTTTGTTTCATAACAAAACAGTCAAACACTACAACGTTGAGACTTACGTGCCAATTTTGTTTGTAAATGATACAATGCTCATTGTTTAGGATTTAAAAAATGTAACATAACTTTTTTATCAAGATGGTCTTTCTGCCGGACCAAAGCGGTACTACAAATCCCAGTGTCACAAAAGAACGTTTTTTACTCTTATTTGCATTGATTTAACATACTTGGTGGTTCATCAATCACTTGATACAACAAATGGATGATCTAATTGGTTGACAACGCTTGTAATCATCGATTTTATCAATTGGTTGGTGCAGCCTTAGTTGTGCCGTTAAAACAGCTTCCAGTTGCTTCCCCTTTTCACTACTTTGGTTTCCATTTAGCTTTTTGTAGTCAGCCTGTCTTTGTCTGGAAGTGCCTCTTGATATTATTATATTTGGAAAGCAGCCACTGTCTCTTAGCAAATTAGGCAGACGTTGCTGTTTCGGATTTCGGTGAAAAGACTCCAATTTCCACTTGATCTCAAAACGGCTGCCCTCACAGTCAACTTTCCTTTATATATCTGGAGTCGCCCTGTCGGAATTGGGGTCGGTAGAAAGCCAAGAACAAGGTGGCCAAATGGCTAGTGCAATTATCTGGTGAAATGGTGATTTTTGTTTTTGTTTGTTTGTACAAATTTCTTTTATACTGCGGTCAACATTACTGGCGGGCCACATAATGTTAATTTTATGACAGAGGCTGCAGACCAGTTAAAATTTGATCACGGGCTGTAAGTGGCCCCCGTGCCAGACTCTAGAGATAGCTGTGTTCGGAGCTTGTATGGTGTCTCTGAAAAGGAGTGCTAAAAGTACAAAGGAAGAAGACAAAATGTGGAGACTTAAAGTGACCAAATTGCACCTTATTACTTTTGAATAGCAGATAAATAAGAAAATACAAAATAAAAAAGACAAAAAAAAGACAAGAGATTAAAATTAAATTAAGAAAAATAACATATTTTCTGGTCATTTTTTTCTCTCTTTTTCTTTCTTTCCCTCTTTCTTTTTTGTTTTTCTTTGAGAAAGGCTGAGTAGAAATTAGAAGAAAACGGGTGCGTTTTGCTCACTTTCACTTTCCGTAGTTTGTAGTCTCCCTTGGACTCATTTTGGGTTGCACTAAACATGACAGCGACTTCTATTGATCAAACATAAAACATTGTCCTTTTAAGAACAGCGGAATGTTTTTTTATCAGGGCAGTTTTTGTGGAAAACCCTATTTGGCCCAACCTACCCGGATCCTAGCTTCAGCAGCCCTTAACTCAGACCTGGGCACTCCGGTCCTGGAGGGCCATACGTCCTGCCAGATTTTGAAGTTTGCTCTTCTTTAACTCAGGTGATACAAATTATAACCTCGTTAGCAAGCTAGCAAGTGCTCGTTAACGATACTGGTGATTGGAATCACCTGTATTGGATCAGAGAAACCTCAAAAATCATGCAGAACATACGGCCCTCCAGGACCGGAGTGCCCAGGTCTGCCTTAACTCAATTAAGTTTGAGACCCCTCTTGTAAGGGGAGCCAACAATGTCCATTTTGATCCTAACTGGAATTATATTTGGTCCTCATCCTTTAATTTGAGAACTCATTACAGTAGTCTCTCAATTTTTACGGTCAATTTGTTCGTAGTGATCGGGGTAAACCATAAACACAATACCAATATAAAATTTACATTGTATTTGTTTAATGTCCTTCAAAGTCCGATTCATCTTCAGATACACTAAAGAGTTGTTTCCCTCGTCCTTTTAAGACGCCTTTCTGTTTTCTCCATTCTCTAACGTTTGTCTCTGGTACCGTGACTAAAATGGTGTGATACTGATGTCAAATCTAATGCCTTTTAGAATATCATCTATATCTAGGGGTTAGGATTCGGTACTCTCACCGACGCAACGCGGGTTTGATTCCTATTGTATCTGATGTTTGCGATTGTGGTTGATTTATCAAGTATTGCACAAATGCTATAATATACAGGGATCAGAATTTTCCGCGGATCCGCGGATTTCCGCTGTTTTTGAACCCCAAAGGCATTCCGACTTTTTCACTTTTTCTCTTGCGTAGCAAACAAATTCAAAATCCGACTGTCTCACTCTTTCCTTTATTGCTCTGGCGCACCCTGGCGGCCGTTAGAAAAATTGGCCGCATTGTCGCACAAGCTGCAGGGACTGAACTGCATTTGAACTTATCTTGCAGTATTTACAAAAAAATCAGTTATGTGGGCAAATTATTTTAATCTTCTAAAAATGTTACTTAAATGATAAATATAAGCATGGTTTTGGACAAGTAAATTGCCTAAAACCCAGGTTTTTTTTTTGGGGGGGGGTGGGGGCGGTCTCCGCCCTGGTTTATTCCTGGACGCTGGCTATTTCAGCTGAAAATGAAAATCTCCATTCTGATCCCTGAATATACTATCGTAACATTTTGTGTATAACGCGCCCCAAAACTTGAAGTTCTGAGTTTAGGTAAATAAATAAAAGAATATGCGCCCTGTACAAAATTTAATAGGGTATTCTTGGTTAAATTTTCAAAGCCTTTTCGCAGATTTGTTTCTACGAATAAGTTCTGCAGATGAAAACATTCTTTGCGTCAGTCTGGTCTTTTTCCTGTGCTTATCAGTGCAATCAGAATAAATAATTTAATTTACTATAGACAAAAAATTACACTTTTGACATCAAATAAAGGATGATTTTATTCATATCATTTAATCAAATCAACAAAGTACCACCCTTGTTTCACTCCAAAAGTGAGCTCCATTGTGTTCACTATATTTGAATTATGGCATATATGCCACGAAGGCATAAATAAGACACAAATGTCCCAGTGAAATCAACCAATGCTCAAGGCTTTTAAGCAAGTAGGCTGGAGTTTGCAAGGATCATTCGTAATTGTGCTACAAGGCCCAGAGTGCTTTGTAGCATAAGAATATCCTGGATGAGGGAAACTGTGCACTAGTTAACTGGTTGGCCACGCTATGGTACATACATATATATACATACAGTATATGATTACTACTTTACAAAAATTCACCTAATACGGGTGGTTTTATAAAGGATTAACCGCAAAAATCGAGAGAATACTGGAATAATGTAGTTGATTATATAGGCTTCAACCTGAGAAAGCTCACACAATCTTTGAGTATGGGACGTGGGTCATTGGAACAGTATTTCCAGTAGAAAATTCAAATATATATAATATATATGTATTACACACATTAGATATGAATTTCGTGACAATTCACATTTGGCCATCTTGCAGTTAATCAAAAATGCGTTCCGGATGATAGACCAAGACTTTCTGATAGAATGGTTGAATTGTTAACTGATAATCAGAACGGTGATCTTTGCCAAGGGTGTGTACATTGGAGATCAAAGGTTGAGTTGTCAAGATTTCAAGTTGAAATGCGAGCGTACCATCGTGCTTTTTCTGTTTTCTTGAGACTTACGTTTACACTTGTAGGAATCCTGAAAAGCAATCTTTGAATATAATAAAAAGTCAATAACATTAAAATTCTTGCCTAATCCTCAAATCATATATTTACCAGGAGTCGGTACAAAACAACGCCCTGAGCATAGTCTGACCTTTGTCATTTCTGGTGGCCCAATACGGTTTTGTGTTATCTAATCACAGAACATCTGACTGCAGGTAAGGAAGTAGCAAAGCTACGACGCTGGTGAGCCAGCAGAAAACGTAGCAAGAGACCAGAGGGAGTTCCAAATATGATTTATGATGAATCATTTTTATTTACTGTTGAATGATAGCTCCTTACCTGTGCGGTCACACTTGCAAAAGGTTCTTCAATTTTGACTTGATCGCCTTCTGGTAGCTATGGAATAAATCAAAGGTTTTTTGGGGGGGTTGGAAATCATACGTCAGTTGGAAAATAACAGTGGTGCTTGGACAAATGGTCAGCCACTTTCCAGTACTTTGAATTACTCTTTATGTGTGGTGAATACCGTACTGTGTAAAAACAGTCTTTGTAGACCAGGGGCGGGCTAATTACGGCCCGCCAAGCTTTTTTTCCCGGCGAAGTGATCAACAAAAATGTGAAATAGGACTACAAATATATATCTTTTTTGTAATTCTTGTGACTAATTAACATTTATGACTATTGCTGTCCTGTTTTGCTTAAAAAAATGAGACATTCCAGAAATTAATCTTGTTTCAATTTTTTTTTTCAATATTTTATATAAACTGTCATTAAAGGAAAACACTGCATTTTGAGTTTATTGTTGCATATTATAAATTTTGATTAAATAAGGGGCTTTATATATGACTATTCTTAAATTCTGAGTGTTTCAAAACCAATTTGATGAAACAGTCTCTTAATAAACAATTATAAAATGAAATAGAACATTTATGTATAAATGTCTGCATGTCGATTCATTCATAAATGTATAATATTAAAATATATTTCTCCTCATGGAATGCCAAGATATCTGATCAAGACTGAGCGGTTTCAGATAAGGGGATGTTGCAACATTTCTGAAAACATTTCTGCTTTGTTGGACGTTGCTTCTTGAAATTCTTTCGTTTGGCTCCAAAACTCCCTTTGAAAATACACGTAAAATGATCCCCAATATGGTAGTTTGCCCTCCCCTTTTGATTGACACCTTTCTCTGCTTTTTTTCACGGTTCACAGCCCACAATAGCCCATACGTCAAATTGTTTAGCCAATGAGATCGTCGACATAATTTTAGGACATATTCCGTGGGTGTATTAAAAATAACGTGCACAAGGCAATCAGTGATTCATTTTTACACACCATTATTATGCGCAAATGTGCACAATCATGGATTTGACTTGGAAAGAGAAGTCAAATATTTACAATTCTTTCACAATGGCTAAAGAACATTTTAACCTAGCAAAGTACTCGTCTCCAAATGGCCACTTTTGGAAACGCCTAAATTTACCCTTAGAAAAATGTGTAAAATATAATGTTTAGTTTTTCAGATTGTGATTGAATTTGACATGGTATTAGGTAAGGCTTCAAGCTATTGTCTCACCTGTATTCCAGCTAAGATGCTCATGCTACACTCATCTGCTGGCATTTAATTGCAAAATAGAAATTCAGACGAGAATAAAAACCTATTTCTGTGTGTTCCAACTCAGTTTACTCAATGTTAGTAGCATGTGCAGTAGGCCTCCACGATTTTGGGAAAAAACCTAATTGCAAGTTTTCAGATCTGTATTGCAATTTTTATGCGATTTTCGATTTTACAAGAAATGTGCATTTCTGTGCTTTTTTGTTTTTTTGAGGAGAACTTGGTGACATGCAAACTTTGTGATGATGTCCTTAGAGACTGAGAATATACGACTGTAACAAAATCCCTATAGATCTACAAATAAAAACAGAATTGCAGTTGAATAACTAAGCTTTATTGTCATTATAGAAAAGTACAACAAATTTTGACGAATACTCTTTTCAGTGATAGAAAATGATTTACAGAGGCTAGCTACACACTAGCGTCGGGTAACCCCGACTTCTGCAAGGTTCTTGGTGATGATTAAAACACAAGAGTCACGGTAATGGATCTGGCGTTGGTGCCCAGCCACGTTCGACAATGGTGGCTTAGGAGTTGTTACCCTTGCTGTTAGCTTTCCCTTCCGACGCCGCCCCGGTAAATTCCCTGAAGACATAAAAATCCAGGCAGCAACCGCTGGTGATCAGCTTTTCTTTGCGCTTTTCTGACTTTCCTCAGAGTCCGATTTAATCAATGAATTAATTTACAATGTAACGAGCCGCAAAAGCTACAAGCTGTGGCGTTTGTTTTGGTGGCCATTTGTGCACATTTTTCTCTGCCTCCCTTTTAAAATTTTACGGATATGTGTAGGGCAAGTAGTGTCACTAAGAGCTGTAACACGACCAGTAAGCGGTCTTGAGCAGTGAGGGCTCTCAAGCTGCCTCTAGTGGTAGCCTCTTGGAATGCTTGTGACATGGATTTTTCATTGTATGTAAAGATTTTTGCTTTAAATAATGCTCGTATAATGAAATCACCGTGTTTAGAGGTGCTCGTATATAGAGGTATGATAGCGTGCCAGGAACCTTTATAATTCAAAGAGCCATGAAAGCAAAATATATCAGTTTTTTTTCTTTTATTTTTACCACAAATTAAAAGTAGTTTTGTAAAAGATAAAGGTATAACTCAAAAGGAAAGCTTTTAGAACACATTTCTACTCTTTTGTTAAATAAGGTTTCAAGCAACAAAACAGAACTATAACTTTACACTAAAGCTTGAGGTAATTCACAATTAAAGTTTAAATTCAAGGTTAAAGCATTAAAGCATTTTAAACTCAGAGTGCCTCAACTCTTGTGATGTTGCAGGATTAAAAGCTACAAATCGGAACTCTTATCTTGAAGTTGAACCTCGAGTTAATTCCCAGTTAAATCTTTAACGCTTTAACTTTTGACAGCGCAAGAGTATTTTGTACTTCTGTCATTTCACACCCACAGTTGAAGCTTTAAAGCATGCTTCACTCTGAGTTAAACTGAATTAACTATTGCTTTAAAACAGGTTGAAAGCAACAAAACAGAACTGTAACTTGGAGTTTAGGCTTGAGTTAATTCACAAAGCTTTAACTTAAGGTTTTCTTTCATGGAGATCTAAGTAATGTATTTCAAGAAAAATTCTACAGTAGTAGTTTACCCGCTCTCTAGACGAAAGCAATATATTTAATTCCTCACATTTTCTTCACCGTGTGACACTTGATGATTTGGTAAAATCTATGAAGTAATAATACTGCAAGAGTAACTTTAAAATTCTCTCTCCCACAGTTACTTAAAATCCAGACTCATTTTGACCTTCATTTTTGTTGTAAAAGGTGGTTCTTTTTATATAAATGTCAAAGAATACCTGCAAATGAGACAGATACGAATGCATTTAAGGAAGTGTGCTGTGTCTGCAGAGATCCACCCACCCCTACTGCTCACCCATTCAAATTGCTCTGGGTGCTTAGCTGGCGTTTTTGTACATTTACAGTTTGTTGTGTGGGTTTTCATCATGAATTATCTCAACAGTGAACATAGATTGTTTAATGAGCTTCCATATAATGGATTACTAAGAGATGCACAGCCAAAGAGGTGTCTCTAGGTGTTACACTGTGAATGTAAACTGCAGTTGAAACTGTGCCCTATGTATTCTAGACAGAACAAACAGTTTACTTTGTCGCTTCGGCTTCGCTAAAATACACAAAAATTGGAAAGTCACATTGCCCTCATTTTATCTCCGAACCAAGTGTACTCATAAAAAGAGCCATGTCTGGCTCGCGAGCCATCCATTCCTGAACTCTGCTGTATATCATTATTTCCCACGCTGCCAAATATTTTAACTCTATGCAGTCCTGTGATACAAATTTTGGTTTACCTGCCGCTTGTAGGCAAATTGTCTTACCTGGTAAAGTTCTTTTTTTCTGTGGTTCAGCCTGTTTTTTTGACCAAGGAAAATATTTGAGCACCGATCATGAAGACTAATTTACTGCTTTGTCCCACAGTGACAGTTATGCGCGTGTGAGAGCAGTGGTGATGACGCGGGATGACTCAAGCGGCGGTTGGCTTCCTTTGGGCGGCGGCGGCCTCAGCTGCGTTACCGTCTACAAGGTCAGCCAGGCGGACGACGGCAACAGCAGCCACAGCAGCAGCACCAGGGGCAGCACGGGCAATCTCAGCCCCTGTAGCCCCAGTCCCACGCCCAGCACAAGCCCAAGTCCCAGTCCCACAGCGGAGTTCTACATCAAGGGGGAGCGCCTTAAAGACAAACTGGTGAGTGTCAATCCATCCAGTCCACTGATTTTCAACTGGTCTGACTTGAGGACCCACCAATTCTCCCTATTGACATGCTGCCACCTAAATCAAGAATAAAAATCCACATCTCAAATTTAGCCAACAGAGGACTGTGCAGTTTGAAGCCAAGGTAGTAGAATATATTCACGTCAAGCCATTTTTATTTGAATAGCCCTTAATCACAAAGAGTCTCAAAGGGCTGCACAGGTTATTGCACAGACTATTATTTCAGACTATTATTACTATTACCCAGCTCGGTGGCCTTTGGGGGTATGGCGCCCGCTCCGAGACTGGGAGGTCGCTGGTTCAAGCCTCGGCCTAATCATACCTAAGACTTACAACATTGGTACTCATTGCCTCCCTGCTTGGCGCTCGGCATTAGGGGTTGGAATTAGGGGGTTTGGGCTTCTAATGACTCCCAACACATCAGTTGGGTTGAGCGAGGGGGCTGGGAATCCCCTCCTCTGTATCAATCTCCCAGAAAGAGTCAGGAATTTGTTCATGTCTCTAGCCACCTCCTATTAGGGGGATATGGCTCCGGTATATATGATATATATATATATATATGTATATAATTATTACACCATCCCCTGATCTGGAAACAACATGAGGGCAAGGAAAAACTAAAAAATCTCAACATGAGGAAAATGAAGAAACCTTGAGAAGGGACCGCACATGTGGTATCCCCCTTTCAGGATTACCAGGCAAAGGATGTTGCAATTACAAATAATACAGAGGTATTCACCTTTCTTTAAAAAAAAAAAAAACCTAAATGACCAGCAAAATCAAAACAACTTCAATTATTGTATATAATCACATATAAGCATATATCGCATATAAACTACCCCCTAAATAAGACAGTATACTAATACAACAGTATTTCTATCTCCCCCTCAACCTGGCATCCATTCATTGGGAGGCCAGGAAGACACTCGAATGAATTTATTTTCAAACATTTATAAAAAGAAAGGAAACTATCTCTCTGTCTCTTTCCTTCGCATCTATCTATCCTTCTCTATATTCCATTGCACATAACTGTCTGTCTGTCTGACTATGTCTCTCTCACTCTTTTGATTCTGCTCTGGTGTTTTCAACTAGTGCAGCCAGCCAAGTGCACTGACTTTACAATACCGCATTCAAAACTATTTTTTACTTGCTCACACTGTAATTGTCGCCAAATTTGTGAGTGAATTGGTTTCAATTTTGAGCCCTGCCTCACTAATCAGCATGAAGGCACTATCCAAATCAAACATTGGACTTTCATATTACGATGGGACCTCAAAATATTTTCTGGCCCACAGGCCACTCGTTTCAGACCCCTGATCTCGTCCTAGCAGGTTGGATTCACAAACGTTTCCAGTGGAAAATGTTCCTTTGAGAGATGGCTTCACGTTGACACGATGCCATCACGCAGTTGCTGCGTATTTGCGATTTTTCAGAGCATCCTAAGGAGGAGGAGGAGGATGTTCGTGTTGTGGACAGCCCTCGTCATGATTTAAGTGTTTTCCGTAACTTTCAAGAACAAGTGGCGCTGGTTTGTGAATGGCACTGTGGTTGCTACTAAGGGTATTGCCGCAGCAGCTGTTCCTGGTAGCCCTGAACAAAATAACTCAGACGAACCCATGTAACCTGCGCTTTGGTCACATTTTCACCCACGTTGATGTTTTTTTTTCTTTGGACCTAATCATTGACTTTCTGCCTTGTTAGACTGAATGGATAATTGCCTCAAGGATGTAGTGGATATGTCATAAACCTTTAATTAGAGTTCTACAAAAACATCCTAAACTCATGACCGGAGACGTTGGCCGACAAATCACGTTTTTACGATGCTGCTGCCAAGTTTTATTTTTGAGTTTAATCAGTGAGCTTATTTTTCTCCGAAAACTAGCCAGTCTCATGAATGAATTGTGTTCATTCTGTCGATCTAGTTTTTATCCCTCCCCCATTTTTTCCCAACTCCATCTTCTGTCTCTAGAATGACATTGACACCACCATTCTATCACTAGTTACATGTAGGCGCTAATCTGATTATTACCAGGATAACGGTTATGAAAAGCCATCTAGATATGTACAATAATCCAATAAAATCTTAGTATTCTGATCGCAATGTTTGGGTTGGACCATGATATTTTTGATTACTTGCGCATGTCTAGGCATTCCAGTAATCAGATTGCTTGTGTGAATGCGCAGTTTTCCTCATCTGGGATATATTTAGGCTGCAAAGCACTGCGGTACCCAGACAAATGATAGACGTAAACTCCGGTTTACTCACTATTGTATTGGTATTGGTTCATTTTCCCACCGAGACATTTCGATTCCATTTTCTGGCCCCACGGTGAGAATGCCACAGTTGTATTCATCCATTTACAGTGTAAGTCTGCTTTTTGCTAGCTACGTACGAACATATTGTTGTAAAAAAGACAGGACGCAGCAATGTTACACACTTTTGGAGCCATCAAGCACGGTTCTTTGTTGATTTTGGTACTTGACATAAATGAAATAATCCTTTACTCAAAGGTTAAATGCGGATACAACGTATATTTACATAATGACGTAGCTCATGCTTCGCCCTTGGAATCAGAATATTTGCATCCGCCATGCATACGGGGGTGCCTTTAGTCACGTGAACGATTCATTCAGATTGCTCCAAAAAGCCGACTTCAGATCCCTGTCGGATTATCGCACGCATGTAAATGTAGCCACTGTCAAAGGCACTCGCCCAGCAAGTGTTGTTCAACCCGCCTCTGTGGCGCAGGTATCTGAAAATAGGAGCAAACTGCGTGACGCCGTGATGCGCGATTGCGTCATCTGGTAGAAGGGCAGATTACTCAGGAGCCGAGAATGATAGATGGAGGATGTGGGAAACAGATTCAACTCAAAGGATAAAATATAGTGAGGAAACATATGCGCAGCCTTGTAATTAGTGCGTAAAAAGTGCCTATAAATGTACTCACTACGCCTATAGAGCGTGACATCACTATATTATGATTAACAACATGTGATGGTTACTCATTAGTGAGCTTTGAAGTGTCAGGACTGTGGAAAAGGTTTGTGACGTTCCCAGATAGATGTGTGATATGTAGCACAATATCGGCATCCAAAATGAACGTCGTTGCTACATTTCTGCCATGCTTCTCGATTAAGACGACAAATATGCTGCTTATTGTTACCACCGTTTTAAGTTTGGAACCTAAAAGTATGTTATACTGTACCTTAAGTCTCTTTCTCCTCCCACGATTGGATGTCATCAATTATTGCCTCAAGGTTTTGTCAGATGACGCCCTAGCCCTTTCCATTGTGTTTTTCACCAACAGCATGCAGGGCTTTGTCGTCTCAGCGAGATATGTCATTCACTGGTCTCATGGTTTGAATAAAATATAACAATTACCATAGGAATAGCCTTCTTGTTAGCTAGAATGATAGATAGATAGAATCTTTATTTATCCCCGTAGGGAAATTCACATTTCCAGCAGTCTCCTTTGTTGTTTATTAACAGATTAACAGGATGCCCTCGGGGTGCTGTGTTGTCGTTAGCAACAGCAGGGTGGATGACGTCACACACGCTAGTCCAAAAGTTCGACGTCCCTGCAGCAGTTGGAAATCTTTGTGCACAGGGATACACCACCTCGTGTTAGCGAGTCCACCTCCTCTCCGCTTCCCGCAGGCTTTCGTGTCTCTGTCTAACAGCCTGAAACGTATAGCTCCGGGTAGCTACACGTTAGCGTCCGGGATGCTAGAAGTGAGCCACATTTCCATAAAACACAGCAAACTGCACTCCCTGTGCGCTTTGATGTTTTTCACCAGTACAGTCAGTTCGTCGGTCTTATTTGGTAGAGAGTTCACATTTACCATGATTTCGGACGGTACCGAAGACTTATAACGCCGCTAGCCGCTTAGCTAGCTCCGGCTCTCCATCCACGATAGGCCGCCTCGTCACGCCGGCACGAGAATTCTTCGGGGCAAGGAGTTGATTTTTGTGCGTTAAAACCCATAACCATAGGATAGAAAGTAATCCAAAATGTAGTTGACAAACGGGAGGAAAAACACCGAAGATAGAAGCAGACATTAAAACAATAAATCACAAAACGTGCAAATTAACACGGAGCTGCTGGAAAGGCTGCCGCTCGCGGCGGCGCCGCTTTGATCCATCAAAGCCATTCATAAGAGTTGTCGCAAAAAATGTAGTTTGCTTAATTTGTCATTTTAAAAATCAACAAACTTGAACATTTGCTTAGTCATGAAATAGAATTAATAGTGAAATACTGAAATCTGGAGACTATTATCAAACAGAAGTTACAAACCAGTTATTTGTAATATTTAAGCAAGCCCTAGTTCAATAAGGATTACATAGCGCTGAAGCTGGCATTTACTGAAAGTGTAAAAGGGTATGAATCATTCAATAAGTAGACGATATGTTGGGAACCTATGGCTTGCAAGCCATATATGGCTCTTTACACGAGTAAGTATGGCTCAGAGACAAAAATGACCCAATGCAAGTTTCCTTCATGTCGTTTAATATTTGCACGAGCGAAGCAAACGGTAGTGCACCCAATACCCAAACCAACATTTTTGCGATCTTGTTGAATTTTGTCTCAAAATGTATGGTGCGGCTCTTTACAAAATCTAATTATTTTGGTTTTATGGCTCTTGCAATAGACACTTGCGAGGATTGTCATGCCCCAAGAAGACTTTGTCGCTTTAATCGCCCCCGTATTTTTAATAATTATCCCGATCGTCAATTGGTTACGGCCATATTCCATAGCGAGGGTGACAAAGCAATGAGGATTGTGTGTGTCTTCTCCAAATTTCTTAAAATTTTCAAGCTTCATTTCCATGGTTATCTATTTGATTTTTGGTCATGGGAACAATAGTCAATAAATGCAGTACATAAAATACAGAATTGTATCACACTTACTCGCAAAGTCTTTAAGAAGCATACAAGAGTCCGAAAAGTTCCAGGGAGTTGAGCTTAATAGCATGGCGGCACCCATGATGCCGTGACACCAACCTATAGCAGACCAGGATTTCATGTGACATCAACCAAATCGGAAAGGCATCCGGGAGATGTACAAAATAAGACACTTGATATGTACATTAATATGCCGGAACGCCGCACAGCTTGACTTTTGTGAGTTTTGTGGCACGTGATAGAATTTATTGATGACACATAATGGGGAATATGACATTACTAGAGGTGGAATAAAACACAGTATCGCACATCGTAATGTGAACACATTGGGATGTTGTAACCCAAAGGTCTACTGTTGTCAGTTTTCTGCATAACCTTCCAGTATTGGTTGGAAGAAACCTGTTTCTGTTATGGTATAAAAATGAATTTGTTGAAGTCACATCCCAACGCATTGTGGCTGACTTGCTTCCTTTCAATCTATGTAATAGCATCTCTATCTTAATCCTCAAGGGTTTAGCGTATTTAGCCCTCGTGACCCTCTTGTCCTAAGAGCCGTGCAATATATGTATAAGTCATGGAGTAGATGTTATGGGATAATCCAGACTCTGGTAATGAAAGTGTGAGAGTGATGTCAGAGGTCTGTGGCAAACATAATGACGTGGAGGCTCTGGTGGCCTTTTAACGCTTCCACATTGGCGGCTCGTAGGCTAGCTGGCGTCTGAATCGCCTTTGACTGAGAGCGGTTTTATGTATTTTGTGTTCAAGGCCTCTAAGTGCATTACTATGTATGCATGTGTGGCACAGGAAAGGGCGTGACGGGAATGCCGCGGTATACGGCCGAGCATACACACGGCTCAGAGACCCCGGCGACTGTTCTGGGAAGTGGTAAAACACCCCGCTCGCCGCCAGCATCTACCCCAGTCGCCACAACAAACATTTTGCCATATGGAGGTCTGTCGGGATGCCACCCAGTGCCGGGTTGCCTGGCATGAAATCGCTTTGTGAGGGCACGACAACGGCGACGAGTCCAAGAAAAACAAGCACCGCAGACACTGCCACAGACGGACTCGTGTTAGTCATCCACCACAGCGAGGCGTGACATTATCTGTTCCTCTTGCCGCAGTATTGTTCGAGACCGTCAGCGAGTCCGCTGGAGAAGTTACAAACTGTAATTATCTCCTCTTGTGGTTGAGTTGTCATCAATGTGCCTCTTTCTTGTTTCAATTTGGGGAATAGATGAACTTTAGAAATCACAGATTAAGGTTACCGGACCTAATCAATTTATCGACTGTAAAAAACTGTTAAAAAGCATGTTTTGTCTGTTTTGTTTTCAACTTAAACAACATTTCTGGGGTCTTTCTGGGTCTCGTCCGGCCCTCGTGGCTCACTCGTTCAGTTGTATCACATCTGATGCCATTTCATAAATTTATGGACTGTTTTATGGACTGGATCGTTGCTAGAGGATAAGGAAAAGGATGGGAAGGGTAAATCGTGGAAGGTCATAAACGGTTAAATGCACAGTATGTCGTAATTTGAACCATGTTATTATTTATAATAATCCAAGACTTGATAAATTCTATAAACACGTGTTCACTGATGTAATTGCTTATAGAAGAATATAGAATAGAATATACCTTTATTGTCATTGTTACAAAATGGGTTAACATATTGTGACAACAAAATTGGGCATGACACTCCGGTTTCACACATTCACAGTGAGGTAAAAAAGCCAAGAAGATAAAGGAACAGAGAAGATAAGGTTATAAAACAAGGAGGATAAGGTTATAGTTATAATTTACACAATATTTACACAAGAAATGTCGGCATGTAGGATGTTACATACAGTTTGGTATCGTAATACAGTCGGTATCGTAAGGGTTTGTGCAATTATGCATTTGGTGCAAAAATAGTCATCATAGTGCAAAAAATAGTCAACAAATGCATTTGGTGCAAAAAAATAGTCACCATAGTGCAAAAAAAATGGTCAACATTGTGCAAGGTGAGCAGTAAACATAGCGCAGTCAACATGTGCAAGAAACATAGACTTGAGTACCGTTTTACGTTCGTATGAGGTAGTGTTTTTGCAAGAGTTTTTCAGTTTTTTGTGCGGTGTCTGTTTAGGGTGGTAATGGCTCTGGGGAAGAAACTGTCTCTGAGTCTGTTTGTTTTTGTTTTGTGCGACCTGTAGCGCTTGCCGGAAGGCAGCAGGTCGAAGAGGTGGTGGCCGGGGTGAGAAAAGTCCTTGATGATGTTTTCTGCTCTGCTGAAGTAGCGAGAGCAGGCAATGTCCTCCAGACTGGGCTGTTTTGATGACCCTCTGGAGCGTTTTCCTGTCTGCTGCTGTGCACCCAGCATACCACACCATAATGCAGTACGTCAGAAGGCTCTCCACTGTGGCTTTGTAAAAGGACACCTGCAGCTGCTGTTTTAGATGTTTTTTCCTGAGCACTCTCAGGAAATGCAGTTGCTGCTGGGCCTTCCCTACCACCGCTCTGGTGTTTGCAGACCAGGAGAGGTCGTCGGAGATGTGCACACCCAGAATTTTGAAGGAGTTTCCGGGTGTGAACATCTCCGAAAATGACGTATTGTATTTATTTGTGTAAAACGCTCAATGTGTTTAAAACCAAATTAGCTAAAAGTTTGAGTGCACATTTTACACAAGGTCTTACGCTTTTATATCAGCATATATCGCTGAACACTACTACCAAATATTGGATGCAACAGGAATCTAACCCAGGTCACAGCAGTGAGAGTGACAAATCCTTAACACTAGACCAGTGATACAGATGACCTATTTTATCTCATAATCACACTATTTTTACCCACAATACAGAGACAAAACAGAAAGTCCTGAAAGATATAGATAATCGCAAAAGAGCACGACGAGAGAAACTCTTTTACGTATCTGACGATGAATCGGACTTTGAAAGACTTTAAATAAATCCATTTTAAATTTTATGCTGGTGTTGTGTTCATAGTTTGTCGTTTGTCACTTACAATGCTTTTAACTAAAAAAAAACAAGGGTGCGCATTATACAAGAGTGTGCATTATAGACCAATAACTACAGTAGTTCTCTGCCAACAGGCCATCAAAGCAGCCTAGATGTTTTTTTTTTTTTTATCTCGACTGTCGGACAAATGAAGCTTTATGTAGCACTTTTTGATATTTGTCGCATCCTCCAGATAGCTTTTCTGGTATAAAGATACAGTGCAAATACAATTAATTGCCTTTATACCATAATTCAGCCAAGACAAGCACCCTCTACATCACAGGTGTCAAACAGGCGGCCCGCGGGCCAGATCAGGCCCGCTAAGCGATTGAATCCGGCCCGTGAGACAACACTCAGAGAGGCGCAAGAGAAAAACAAGCTGCAGGTTGAAATATGTCAACTTGATGTTGCCAAAAAAGGTGCAAAGACACTGTACTTGTATTTTTTTTCTTTCTCTCTCTGTCTCTCCCTCTTTCACTCTCTGTGTCTCTCTTTTTCTCTTTCCTTGTTGCTCTTTGTTTCTTTCTCTCTCTGTGTCTTTTTAACTTCTTTTGCTCTAACTTCCTTTTTCCCTTTTGTCTCTTTTCTCTTTCTCTCTTCCTACCCTTCGCGCTTTCTTTTCTCTTTTCTCTTCTTCTGTCTTTCTATTTCTCTTTGGATTTCTTTCTTCCGCTCCCTTTCTTTCCCCCTGTCTCACGACTTCTCTTTTCATCTCTTTTGTTTCTCACGCTCTCTCCCTCTCTCTTTCTTTGTCCCGCCCTCTTTCATTTTCCCTACCTCTTTCTCTTATTTCTTTATCACTCTTTTTCTTTCTCTTTAATCTACTCGTGCGGCCCCCGACAGAATGTTTGTTCTATCGTGTGGCCCCCGAGTTCAAATGAGTTTGACACCCCTGCTCTACATTGAGAGTAACCATTTGTAACCCATGTCTAAGAAGGTTTTCCCCAAATTAGCATACACAAGAGCTAGTAGACATCCTAGTTTGAATCTCAACTCCATGACAAGCCTATCAAAAAAGGTTGAAAGTGAACAGATAGGTTTAAGAAGAATAGAATAGAATAGAATAGAATATACCTTTATTGTCATTGTTACAAATGGGCTAACATATTGTGACAACGAAATTGGGCATGACACTCCAGTTTTACACATAGTGAGGGTATGAGCAAGAAGATAAAGGAACAGAGAAGATAATGTTATAAAACAAGGGGAATAAGGCTATAGTTATAATTTACATGGTATTTACACAACAATGTCAGCATGTGGGATGTTACATACAGGGTTGTCGTGATAACGTTGTATCGTAACGGTTGTGCAATATTGCATTTGGTGCAAAGTCATCATGGTGCAAAAATAGTCCGCATATACATTGGTGCAAGCATAGACATCATAGTGCAAAAAAAGGAAATGGTCAGACATTGTGCAAGCCGGAGGGATGAAGGGAAGAGGACATGTATGGACACCGATGAGGACGGCGGGGGATCAGGTGATGAAAGCAAGGAGGATGGGGTGTCTGTGCCTCTGGGGCTGATTGTGGCGGTCGAGACTGAATGGAGCCGGAGTTAGTAAGATGAGCGCCGCACGGGAGGAAGTATCGCGTGTTGCGTGGAGGGCCGATACTCGACTTCATGTCGTCGGAGGTGAGATGCGCCAGTCGGCAGATGAAGAAGATAAACCTTGTTAACAGGATCCGAGACTGTGAGGCAGGATTTTTTTATTTGAAGTGTTTTGCAATTGTTCAAGACCAGGGGTGCACTAAGTTTTCTGCAATGAAAAAATGTTTTGATGACTTTTCGTCTTTGCGCGTGTGCGGCACAGTTCTAAAGTCTTGGGAACCTCCTGTGTGGGTTCAAATCCAGCTACCGGACTTACTGTGCGGAGTTTGTATGTTCTCCCCGTGCTTGCGTGGGTTTCCTCCGGGCACTCCGGTTTCCTCCCACATTCCAAAGACATGCATTTCAGTTGGATTGGCCGGTCCAAATTGTCCCTAGGTGTGAATGAGCGAGCGTGTTGTCTGTCCTTGTGTGCCCTGCGATTGGCTGGCAACCAGTTCAGGGTGTCCCCTGCCCACTGCCCGATGATTGCTGGGATGGGCTCCAGCACCCCCGCGTCCCTACTGAGGATAAGCGGTGCAGCTGATGAGATGAGATGAGACTTCGCGTCTTAAGTGAGGCTAGTCAAGTGTAGCTGACTTACACGCGGGGGAGGAGTTAATGCACGCCGTGGCTGCTTATTTTTCCTTTTGTACAAGAGAAGGGAGAAGATGGTTGTGAAAGCAAGACCATTTTTCATAAATTTGTGTGTCCCTATGTTTCACTGGTTGTGTTAACCTCTCACTAATGTTTGAATGCTAACACTCCACTGAGCTATCTGCCGAATTTACTAGTGTAGAACATCCATCCATCCATTATCTGCACTGCTTATTCTCAGTAGGGTCGAGGGGGGGGCTGGAGCCCATCGCAGCTATCTTCGTGCAGTGGGCAGGGGACACCCTCAACTGGTTGCCAGCCAGTCACAGGGCACACAAACATAGACATACAACCAGGGTTGGGTAGGGTTGCTTTAACTTGATTACTTTCAATTACTTTTGGATGACTCCAATACCAAATATGCTAATAAAAGACAAAAGAAACTAAATAGGAATAAAATGATGACTCACAACACGTGGTAAGCTTTCTCTCCTGGCTTTGATCTCTTTGATCTCCGGCAAAACTAACATCAAATGCGACAGGAACAAAATGAAAATAAATCCAAACAGCTTGCCAACATCATTTTTGCCGTTCCATTTGTTCCGTTACTCCCCACGCCTGCACAAAATTTAGTAATTTTATTCACATTTAGTTTCTTTTGTCTTTTATTAGCATATTTGGTATTGGACTAATCCAAAAGTAATTGAAAGTAATCAAGTTAAAGTAACCCTACCCAACCCTGCATACAACCACTCGCTCATTTACACTGAGGAACAATTTGGTTAGGCCAATTAACCTGAGATGCATGTTTTTGGGAATGTGGGAAGAAACCCACGCAAGCACGGGAAGAACATGCAAACTCCACACAGGAGGTTTTATTTTTACACGTTCATGTTAGGGGAATCTTTCGTACGGAGGATTACGATAACGCGAACGTACGATTAGCCTGGGTTAGCTTTATGTTTACGTTAAACATTCAGGGTGTTGGAACGGATTAAAAGGATTTACATTATTTTTAACGGGAAAAATGATTTCGGTGATCGAACAAATCGGTTTTGGAACATGGTTCTGGAACGGATTATGGTCGAGAACTGAGGTTCCACTGTCATCCATTTCAGTGTTGCTTTTCTGCTTTGAGTCCAAGCGTTTCACGTTTTCAGTTTCAACCCCATCTTCATACAAGACGTTTTCAACATCGCCCTTGCCTCCATCGAAAGTTCATTTGGACGAGGCACGAAGGCGCCACCTTTACAGCTGTGAGCAATCCTAACCAGCCTCAGATGAGAGGCGGTAAACTCTGAGATCTGACACAAATCCCACAGTCATAAGAACTCGTCAAACAATTATGTCTTTTTTTTGTGATGGAAGATGGGAGAGAGGGGGGAGAGAGAGCTTAATAGCCATGA
This sequence comes from Urocampus carinirostris, assembly GCF_059441175.1. Taxonomy (NCBI): domain Eukaryota; kingdom Metazoa; phylum Chordata; class Actinopteri; order Syngnathiformes; family Syngnathidae; genus Urocampus; species Urocampus carinirostris. The sequence continues at coordinate 33,763,476 of NC_142363.1, read as the reverse complement.
GAAGAGCCAGCTGAGTCATCACTGGTACACTTTGTGCCGCATCACTGCGCATCAGTCACATTCTCACCACCTCTTCTTATTCTATCTGGCTTCACCTACAATGAGGCCGTTTTGACAGAATTTCACTCTTCCACCTTGATACTTTTTTCGTGTAACGCAGGAAAGAAAAAAAATCATGCTCGGCTGTCTTCTTCTCGAGCTACTTAAGGTTACCAGCATGGGAAAGCCTCAATACCTTATCTTTGTTCAGACACAACAAAGTCAATTTAAAGGGCGATAAGGTTATTTTGGGAACAGAAGAGCACACATACACAAATGATGAGTTAAAAATTGTAAAAGCCAGTCTGGTAGGATGCTCTTGTCCTCGAAACCTCTGACTCAGGCCTCTAAAATATATGTTTAATCATTTTAAGTAAAATCTTTAATATATAATGATATTTTTTAACAAATTATTTGTATTAAAATAAAGGGGGAAAAAACAAACATAATACCTGAAATGAACCAAATTACGTCAAGTAATGGATCTCATCTCTAGAGATATTTTTTCATATTTTAAGCTTTTACAAAACTGCTTAAATCAAGCAAAATTATCAATCAGTACACAAATTAATATACAGTGATATGACCTATACTTGGCCCCCTCCAGCCCTTAGAGACTTTTTTGTGATATACAAATACAGATGACTTAACTGTATTTGAAATAGTCCTTTTCTTACTTTCACCATTTTCATCCTAGAACAAACGAAAACCACGATTATGCGTGTGAAATCACTCCACTCCCCTCGCTTCCTTTCCTCCAGTGTAATATGCACGGTGGCCAGAGCAACGACAATAGAACTAAGATAATCTAAGAGTTAATCTTTTATCTTTTTAATATTCGTAATATTCTTTTTTCTATACCTGTTCTTAGTTGTATTACGCTGGCAACTGTGTGGACAGCAAAGAAGAATTTAATTGTGCAGGGAATTGTGGTTCTTTACCGTGCATATGACAATAAACACTTCTAATCTTGAAGATAAAAGCAGAAAAGCGTGGGAGAAAAAACTATATAAGGGCTCTTTGAACTCAGGTGGGCATTGTTAACATATACTTAATAGAGAAAACAATTCTACTTTCAACTTTTTAAGGAAACCTCAAACTACGCATCCCATCTTTAACAATACCCTATAGGCAGAAAATAATTAGCTTATTTCAGGTATTTTTTTATTTTAAAAAGAGAGAAATCAACATAATAAAAAGAATCAAATTTGTCTTATGTAGCAGAGGTAGCATTTTCCCCCCTCATTTTAAGAGATATTGTCTGGAACCAGAACAGGATCAGGACCCAAACGCGTGACGCTCTCAAACAAGTCTTTTATTTTACGGGAAATGGGGAGTCATGCACGTTAGGCAGCGGTCTGGCGTGGAAAGACAGGAAGCCAGTGACCGACGAGATCGATTCCAATTGCCCGAGTTGATATCGGACAGATGGGGTCGATACCGGACAGGACGGACAGACAGGATTGAAAATGAAACATGATATCGAAAATAAACAGGACAAACAAGACGGGAACGAAAACTGGAGAGGATAATAAACAAGACAAAAATAGACAGGAACGAAACTGGAAACCAATATTAAACAGGACAAAATAAACGGGAACAATACAGAACAGGAAATACCGACAGGCAACAGGACCGAGTCAGAACCCATGTCTTGCGGGGCAGAGGTTCACTGACGGACTGACAACTGGGGATTGACAGGAGGGGCAGGGAGCCAATCAGAGTCCGCAGCAAATGAGCAGGCACAGGTGATTCCAATCAGCAATCTTGACAGATACTGTATTTTCTTCCCCAAATAGAAACCTGGAATTTTTTAAAATAATAGATTGTGCCCTGAATTGTATAATTCTGCTTGGTTTGAGTATAAATGTTCTGATTTTAACAGAAAACACGTGAAAATCGCCTGAAACCAGCAAAATGACACCTAAAATAGTGCCAGTGGCATCAGATTGTATTTCTTGGTTTTTAGACCAATGACGGAAAAGAGCCTCGTGCATTATTAAGCCATCATTCAGGCAAAACTGACTTTCCATTTGTGTCCTCTTTTTTTTGTCCTAGGTGGTGCTGGAGTGCGTCCTGCAGGAAGGTCTGGTATACAACAAGGTCAACCCCATCTTTCACCACTGGAGGATCAATGACAAGAAGTTTGGGCTGACGTTCCAGAGCCCGGCTGACGCTCGCGCCTTCGATCGAGGAATTCGCAGAGCCATTGAGGACATCAGCCAAGGTGGGTCACGTGTTCCTTTTGCCGTGTGAGCTGATTAGTGATTAAGGTTGTGACAGAATGCTAAGCACCACTTCTTCTGGGTTATCTTGTTAGCGACAGCTGACTGTACGAAACCTTCCTCATCCCTCCGAACGGTGTTTCTCAAAAATACAGTAGACCTGCAGTTCATGGGGTCCCTAGCTCACATTGTTTTCACGTTACAATATGGAATACGATCATTTTCGGCCTATCGTTACAGCGTTTTCCCCTCAATACAACAAATTATTTTGTGTGGCTCACAACTTTGCGGTGCAACATACAATATGCGTGTCTGCTATTGGTCGACATCATATGATATACTTGTCTGCTATTGGTCTGCGTCGTGGCACCATGAAGATCAGGGTTGGGTAGGGTTACTTTAACTTGATTACTTTCAATTACTTTTGGATTACTCCAATACCAAATATGCTAATAAAAGACAAAAGAAACTAAACACGAATAAAATGATGACTCACAACACGTGGTAAGCTTTCTCTCCTGGTTTTGATCTCTTTGATCTCCAGCAAACAGCTTGCCAACATCATTTTTGCCGTTCCATGTATTCAGTTACTCCCCAAGCCTGCACAAAATTTAGTAATTTTATTCCTATTTAGTTTCTCTTGTCTTTTATTAGCATATTTGGTATTGGAGTAATCCAAAAGTAATTGAAAGTAATCCAGTTAAAGTAACTCTACCCAACCCTGATGAAGATGCAAGTATGTTGTTGTCTGAAAGCCCTCCCACAATGCTCCCTTTCTCTTTGTTCGGTTCAGAGTCTTGCGTAACAAACTGAAAATTGTTTAGCTATGGGCCCTAAGACTATAGGGGGAAGCAAGAATAGGATAACAATGGAAGGGCTGTAACCTAAATCAACTATCAGCATATTTATTAAGAATAGGTTACAAAGTATTTTAAGAGAAGTGGAAGTTTTAGAATCCGTTTTAGTTTGAATACGCCGTGTCCTTCCCCATCTGCATCCACCTACTAACTCCATTGTACCAGCTCAATTAACGTCACACCAGCAGAAAATAAATTTGCACTTTTCCTTTATAATGTTGTTTAATATACATGTGTATTACATATCAGTACCACTTGTTATGTAATATTCATGGTACCTGGATCCCCACCACCTTTTGTCTTGGGCAGGCACAGCCTGGCGGGACCGATCCCTCTCGAGGCCATTTTTGGGGTAAAGGTTTGCTCCCCCACATAAAACAGATAGTACTGGTTTCCATGGTTACCATTTGCACGAGAAGCCTCCTGATCTGACTCAGATGTTACACAACACCTTTATCATGTGGTTGCTGTTGTTTTTAAAAAGTTATCCCGCTTATCAGAGATCTTGACGGGCAGCGACGTGTGTGTGACTTTACTGATATTAGATCCTAAATCACTGGGGAAATCTCTTGTTCCTAAATTTAAAGTAGGCCTGTTTTGTTGAATTACATTCTTATCATACAATATGCATTGTATCTATCGTGGCTTTCAGATTTTTCTTTAAAAAATGTGACATCCTTTGCTTTGGTATCATATTAAAGGCTTGAAGGCGCTTTGTCCAGTAAATGACTTTGTGATTTGTATGTTTTTGTAGCTATATTCAATTTTTTTATGTAAATTAAATGAATCTAATTCACACATTATTTTTTATTACTAACATTTAATATGCAGGGTTGGGTAGGCTTACTTTAACTTGATTACCTTCAATTACTTTTGGATTACTCCAATACCAAATATGCTAATAAAAGACAAAAGAAACTAAATATGAATAAAATGATGACTCACAACACGTGGTAAGCTTTCGCTCCTGGCTTTGATCTCTTTGATCTCCGGCAAAACTAACATCAAATGCGACAGAAACAAAATGAAAATAAATCCAATCAGCTTGCCAACATCATTTTTGCAGTTCCATGTATTCCGTTACTCCCCAAGCCTGCACAAAATGTCATTTTATTCATATTTAGTTTCTTTTGTCTTTTATTAGCATATTTGGTATTGGAGTCATCCAAAAGTCATTGAAAGTAATCAAGTCAATCAACCGTACACAACCCTGTTAATATGTATATATAATTCTTACGTTTCTAACTAGGGTACTGAGGGTTGGAACACATTGGCTCAATACCATAGGTTTCAATCTCTGCCATATGACAATTTCACTTTACCACCCTGACCTCAGAAAAAAGTAATGTATCACAGTGGTCTACTGCATCACAAAAAAATATGAAGCTTAATGCAACCCAATGTAAGTGTGAGAAATGTTCTGGAATTAACCTGCTCCTTCTTCTGTGCACTGGCATCCTCTGTATTCTGACAGTGTTGTGTAACACCTCTTCAAGGTTCCTCTGTATTCCTCCAGCATGGCTTAGCTGTCCAGGTGAGGGTGGTGGAGAAACGTCAGGGTGGGGGCTTACCTGTGTTGCGTCGGTAGGTGAGAGAATATACCGGGAAGGTGCACGCACCTGCGTCAGTAGGCGTGAGGATATGCCACAAAGGTGTGCACCGGCGTTGCGTCTGTAGGTGAGAGAAAATGCCGCGAAAGGCGCACACCCGCCTTTTGTCAGTCGGCGAGAGTATGCGGTGAAGGTATGCATCCGTGTTGTTTTGGCGAGAGAATACGCCGCTATGGTGCGCAGACCCGCCTTGCGTCAGTAGGCGGAACAATATACCGCAAAGGTGCGCAGCAGCGTCGCGTCGGAAGGCGAGAGAATATGCCGCAAAGGTGCGCGCACCCGCGTTGCGTTCGTCTTGCGGTCCTCTGTTGCCATGGCAACTCGCGTCTCTGGCGGCTCCGCGTCGTGCCGCACTCGCGTGTCTCGTGCGTCGCGTCTTTTTACACCGGCACGGACACGTCGGGTCTAATAGTAGCAATAGTATTCTCTTGTTTTGAATTGACGTTTTATGCATGAGCCCAAGTTAAGACCCATTTGCCAACGTTCCCCTCGTTGAAAGAACACGAGCTTCCCTTTTTTTTTTTGATCAGACACAGTGGAGCTGTGTGTCAGCTCGCTGAAGCCGGCGAGCTCACATTGTGAGTTATATAAGGTGTATGTGCCAATTATATCAACTAGCTTTCAAGACCGCCACTGTTAAAATCCGCCATTTCTCCTGCATTCATGTTTCAAGGTTGCGCTACTGCCAGTTTGTATTAAGTCAAGTCATTTTTATTTGTATAGCCCTTAATCACAGAGTCTCAAAGGGCTTCACAGGATTACGCAGACTATTTTTTCAGACTATTATTACAACATCCCCTGATCTGGAACCAACATGAGGGCAAGGAAAAACTCATAAAACCTCAACATGAGGAAAATGAAGAAACTTTGAGAAGGGACCGCACATAAGGTATCCCCCTTCCAGGATTACCAGACATTAGAGGATGTATTAGGGTTTTGCTTTTACATTCAGGGTTCACGTGGGTGTTTGAAATCCTTGAAAATACTTGAATTTTAATGTTGTCTTCTCAAGGACTGAAAAGTGCTTGAATTTTGGGTGAAGCGCAAATAGATGCTTGAAACTGATGCCATGTTTCTCAACAAGTCTGCTTAAAAATGACACCAACACTGCTCCCTAGTGGCTTCGCTTTGCCATTGCATTTCTTTTTCCACCGTGATTAATGGCAGCTGGCATTGGTTTGTATGGTATTGTCGTATGAAGTGTCATCGCCCCCTATGGGTCGCGCCCAAGAGGATTGTTGCATGCTATACCTAAACAGGGCACTATGAAATGTGTACCAGTGCAATGATTACGAATCAATTATGGGCATCTATTATGCAAAAATTTCTTGTGGTAAATTGTATTGGGAGGAACTTCTTGCAAGTAGCGCAGGAGGTAGAGCGCTCGTCTTGGGATCAAGGGATCCCAGTTCGAATCCTGGCTCGCCCGTGTTACATGTTGAAGTGTCCTTGGGTTAGACACTGAACCCCCCTAATACCCCCAATAAGCAGGTTAGCGCCTTAGATGGCTGCAAGGCCGCCATTGGGAAATGTGGAGCGCTTTGGGGAGTCATTGACTTGAAAAGCGCTATACAAATGCAGATCATTTCATTTCATAGAGGAAAGAGTTTTCTCAAAAATATTTACACATATGTTGTTTGGACCCACATATATGTTTTCGATTTAAAATCATACGTATCGATAAATGCACTCGCAAGATTAAAAGTCACATATGTAAATTCAAGTCAAGTCTTGTTTATTTGTATAGCCCTTAATCACAAAGAGTCTCAAAGGGCTTCTCAGACCACAGATTATTGCAAACCACAGACTTTTATGACACCATCCCCTGATCTAAAACCTACATGAGGGCAAGGAAAAACTTTAAAAGCTCAACAAGAGGAAAATGAAGGGACCACACATGTCTCTCTCAAATCACAAATATATTTGTGGATCTGCAAAATACATGATTCACACCAGAGTTTTTCTTTAAATGGGACTGGAGGAATTGGAAAATTGCCTTTCAATGTCCTTAAAAAGTTGGCCATGAAAAAGGTGTAAAAACCCTGTACATCTCTTTGGTAGCTCACCCTCACGTCTCCATGTTATGAAATAATCAAGGAAAATGTTTTCTTTGAGCTAATTCAGTAACATTGTGGGAATTTTGTTAAATCTCTTTCTTGGTTATGCGTGATACCGCAGAGAAGCTCGACAACAGTGAAGCGGGATGAGTCATAAGACTTAAGACTGATGTGCTGCCGTCCTGCTCTATCGGGATTAAATAATGCTGCCATTCATGTGTTTCTCATTCACAATGGTGCAGGACCAAATATATCAGTTTTAATTTGTTTTCCAGCAGACCAGGAACAAAATAAAAGATTCCTGAAAACAATAATACTGAACATCTTCAAGCAAAGCACTCACAATACCCACCGTCTTTATTTGTGTAATGCACACTCCTGTATAAAGCACACATATTTTTTAATTAGAAATCAGTATGAAATTTTGTTTCATTGTCTCATCTCATCAGCCGTACCGCTTATCCTCATTAGGGTCGCGGGGGGGAGCCCACCCCAGCCATCTCCGGGCAGTGGGCAGGGGGACACCCTGAACTGGTTGCCAGCCAATCGCAGGGCACACAGGGACAGACAACTCATTCGCTCATTCACACCTAGGGACAATTTGGACCGGCCAATTTACCTGAAATGCATGTTTTTTGGAACGTGGGAGGAAACCGGAGTGCCCGGAGGAAACCCACGCAAGCACGGGGAGAACATACAAACTCCGCACAGGAAGTCTGGAGCTGGATTTGAACCCACGACAGGTTCCCATGACATGAACTGTGCCGCACAAGCGCTAACCACTGCGCCGCCGTGCTGCCCTGTTTCATTGTCTCTCTGTTCAAATTTTGCGCTCGGAAACAACGGGAACCGAACCCCGGTTGCGGCTGTAAGAGCACCTATTCCTATTACACTATTTTTAGTCATGGTACAAGAGACGAATGATAATGTCGTTGTGCATTTCACACTCCAATGACTATAAACTATTCTATTTTGTATATTCTAAGCATTGTGAGTGATAAATGTATTGAAATTGTAACATGTGAAATGAAAAATGGGTAAAACCTTGTTTTTAGGTTAAAAAAAATGTACCTTGTTTACAAATAAATAGGGTAGATATTATATTACCTACACTATATGCCAGGGGTCACCAACTTGGCCCGCGGGCACTAGGTAGCCTCACTAAGAACCCAGACGTTACACATGGACCGGTTCTGAAAATATGTTGGTGCAATTTTCTAGGAAATTTCATTTCTGTGTGACAGTATGAATTCTTCCAAAATTCTTTGTAAAATTAGCCTATCATTGATTTATGTAAATTACTCAGTGGCAGATTTTATTGTGCTTGACTGAGACTATTTTAACCCTACTTCTAAGAATTAGTGAATGGTAATATGCTGAAGTCTGGCTCATTTCTGAAGAGCGGATGACGCTCTACACCAAAGAACAGTGACCAGATGATGAAGGTGCTGTGTCTGAGTCAGGTCAGGAGGCTCCATAGAAACTTATCTTTTCCATGTAGGGGAGAAAACCCATGTCCTTAAAACGCCATGGAGAAGAATGGGCTCTGCCAGGCTGTACTTGGCCAAGATACACCGCAGGAAATGGTGCTCCCTCAACCCTAGCGGTTAAGGGAACCATGAACCATGAATACAATACTATTAACAAAAATATAACATAATAATAACAGGATAAGATTTTATTTTAGGAATGCACATCAAACTGGTAGCCTTTTACAATATACAGTAACAAAAACATTGGTGACACCTGCTCTAAATAAATCAATTTACAAGTATTCTAAATAAGGAATATGTAGGACATTTCGACTTGTTTTCCTGTACTTCAACCTAAAGGTGAGAACCAGGGAATGATAGAACAATCTGAGAGTACTGTAATCAAAATAATCCGCCATGGTTGTGGGGGTTTTCGAGGTTAAAAAAAACAAAAGAAAATTAAATGCAACTTGAACGTGCGTCACTTGCAATGGGAAAATGAATTGATCCGTACAGCAAAAGTTACCAATTGATTTGCATTGGCTAATCGGCTAAAAGACTTGTTATCTACACGAAAAACTGGAGATAAATCCAATTAAAAATGGCAATGCCAGACTATCGGAGAAAAAAAGTGCATTTGTGTAAAACCGTTTGGTATCCTACGTCATCCCGATACCCGAAACTAAAAGCCAGTCTACAGCATCTGCAGACTTGTTGGTTGGTGGTTTTTTTCTCCGTCTTTTTTTAAGGGCCTTGTGGAAATGGGACATGGCGTTTTAGACGAGGTTGGGTTACATTATTCGGGGCATGCATATTTCATGAACTTCCGTGTGCCCCACTAACACAAAGCGGCTTTCATTTCCCCATTTAGGCTGCAGCTTATAGACACCGGTAGATTTAAAAAAAAAAAAAAAAAATAGAATCTTGATTTTTCTAACAATTTCTCAAGTCGTTTATTAGCACATTTATGACCGTTTTTTAATGTATATTTTACTGGAAAAAAGTATTTTAGACAATGTGTTTACTCTTGTGAAAGGGTTTGATTAGAATCTGTCTCGTTAAAGCCCTAGTGTGTAATATTTGACCACTAGATGGCATTCCTGTCTAATGCAAACGAAAACCAGTGCCAGAGCAAGCAACAACACGGCAGACAAACATGGTGGCGACTTAAGTGGGGATACCATCCATCCATCCATGATCTGCACCGCGTATCCTCAGTAGGGCCGCGGGGGTGCTGGAGCCCATCCCAGCCATCTTCGGGCAGGGGACACCCTGAACTGGTTGCCAGCCAGTCGCAGGGCACACGGGGACAGACAATTCACTCGCTCATTCACTTCTAATAGGGATTCCACTTATGTAAAAACAAAAATATTTTATAGACCTATGAAACGGGAGTGCCCAGAGGAAACCCGCGCAAGCACGGGGAGAACATGCAAACTCCACACAAGAGGTTCGATCTCATGACCTCAGAACTGTGCCGCACACGCGCTAACCACTGCGCCGCCGTGCTGCCCATGGCTATTCATGTATTAATCAATTCATGTCTAATTATCGAGCCCTTGTCATCACAAGACTTCAAAATTAAAGTCTGTTTTTTTTTCCTCGCTGAGTATGTAACAAAGCGGCTAAATTCCTGGAAAAGACGATGCTAATTTTGAGCGCGAAAGAAGTTAACGTTAATATTTTTACATAACTACTCGGTTATATAAATGGCTATTAAATAAGTGCTTGAATTTGGCCATGAAAAATATCTTGAAGTAGGGATACCATCCATTATCTGCACCGCGTATCCTCAGTAGGGCCGCGGGGGTGCTGGAGCCCATCCCAGCCATCTTCGGGCAGTGGGCAGGGGACACCCTAAACTGGTTGCCAGCCAGTCGCAGGGCACACGGGGACAGACAATTCACTCGCTCATTCTCACCTAGGGACAATTTGGACCGGCCAATTAACCTGACATGCATGTTTTTGGAATGTGGGAGGGAACCCACGCAAGCACGGGGAGAACATGCAAACTCTACACAGGAGGTTCGATCTCATGACCTCAGAACTGTACGCACACGCGCCACCGTGCTGCCCCAGTATGGATTCCACTTATGTAAAAAAAATTTTTTTTTATAGACCTATGATTTATTTGTTTATTTAGAAAATAACACTGGTAGGAGGCATTAAATATTACACACTTTCCGTGTAATCAGTGATGCAAATATACTAGCATTAGCAGCTAGCTGTGGTGTCCTCAATGCTACAGTCTCTGAAAGTGGCAATAGTCGCTAAGTTATTTAGCGTTAACTGCTAAGGATATACCAATGTGCACCAAAGCGATGCCATTTGCTAATGCAGCCAGCAGCCACAATCATAGAAATATGTGCAAAATCCAGGGATTGTTTGTCCAGAATACAATCGAACCCCCTTAACCCCCCTCAAAATAAATGATCGACCAATTTTTTGAGATCATGATCTTATATCCTTCCCAATCTATGGATGTCATATTGTCAACCCCATCCGTCTTTTCTCATTCTGTTTTGACTTGAGGAGAATTGATGTCTTTGTTAAATTTTGAGAAAAAAATCCTTTGTCCAAAAACTGCATTTAAAAAAAGGAATGCCCGCATTTGTTATTATTCATTTGTATGACTTTCTGTGTTGTTGTTTTCTCTGTTAGGCTGTCGACCGTTTGGAGACGGGGACATTCCAGAGGACGGACTACCAGTGAGTGTTAATCAATTTTTTCAACATTATTTTGGGTTCAAAACACTTGTGTCATGGTTTTGCATCCTCAGAAACCTCGTGAAATCATACTTATTTGACCAAAGTGATGTTGCTATGACAACCAACACAGCACAATGAAAAATGCAGTTAAATCCCCAATGTGTTGTACAGTGACCTTTAGTGCTGTAAAAATACTTTATTCAGTTAAATAAAACGTGATTGATTCAAATGATAAGTAAAAACAAATGTACTTGCTCGTAAATAGGATTTTTATTTAATGAAGTGTACGTTTAGAAATTCTTAATTACACAACCTGACATGTGTTCGAAGTAGCCAACATGTTTGGTCGCCATCTTACTACTACGGAAGCCTGAGCTACTATTTTATGAAGGTATCCTCCCCCGGTAGCGGTAAGATCGGGTCTAAAAACCCACCCCGACCTGACCAAGGCCCGAGGGTATAGTCAGTTAAATTGATTTCAAGGATCGTATATATTATATTTTATTTGTGAGGACTCCAGAGGAGGAGAGGAGATTTTTGATAGAAAATCCAAGCCTCTCTTTTATAGCGAAATCTAAGTTAAACGAGACTGTATAAACATTTACATCTTTTCTATTTTTGTGTCTATAGAGGTAACCTACAATTTTCTACCATTGACGGATTTTTTTTGAAGAGTTTACGGGTTTTAAGGCCGTCAGTCATTTTGAGAGGTTAAATATTGAGCCAGAAACCACAGCATTCTTAAGAATCTAGCGCTGCATCTTAAGAGAGAGAGAGAGAGAGACAGACAAAAACAACAATGAGCGGTGGATAATTATAAAAAGAGGCCGCGACAGAGAGGCCAGACCTGACCCAAACGAAATGAGTTTAAGATTTTTCTTCTTCTTAACGGTAATTGAGACACTGCTGAGCCCTGCATGTGGTGATCACTAAGTCCCGTCATTCGTGTTTCCTTCTCTAGCCACTCATGTTAGCCATTTGGCTGCAGCCTATGGCTCACCACTAGCGTTGTTAGCTGCTTGTCATTCTAAAGCACAAAAGTTGGACTAAAATTGCAACTAGTGCATCATATGAAGCAGAACCTCCTTTTGACGTGACTTTTGACCAAATGGAGGGAGGTTATAACGCTCATCAAAGCTTCGCTACATGACTACTCCCCTCCCGTATCTTCAAGAGAGAGAGGGGTGAAGGAGGGAGCTGCGTTCCTGTTCCTGTGGCAAAGTTCCTCTTTAAAGGATCAGGCCGAACTCACAGGAAATCCAATGGCCCTGTTGTTGCTAGGCAGCGAGGGGGGGTTGAAACGGGAAAGGAAAGTAATGGTGTGGGGGGGTGTTCACAAGGTTCAGCGTGTGAGCCACTGAGGGTGTCGCCATGGTGATTTGGCATCCCAATGTTGCGCTAGCAGACCTGAGCTGCAGAGAAAAAAGTTCTGCTAGTGAAGAGTTTGCAAATAGCACCGCGTCAGGAAGGATGAGACACTAAAAAGAACCCCAACCCCTCCTGCCCCCCAACTTCTGCATTTAATTTAGAACAAACAGGATGTTGTTATTCATCACTTCGGTTCATTGAGGTTCTCCTGGTTGCTCAGCTTTATCAAGAATGCTTGTTTGTTTGTATTTTAATTTGTGTATTTTGAATAGGAGACAATGTATCAACTCGTAAAAAACAATCAAATTCAGAAAAGTGGTTAGACAATTTTAAGTTCCCACAATGGCTTTACACAACCAATCGACGATTATAATGGCTCATAGTTTATTAATCAATTACTCGTCTATTCGTTTTGTCAGTCATCCCAAGAATTCCAAATAAGAGTCACATTTTATCCGCAGCGAATGCAACGAGGCGGCTACATTTTCAAAACTTGTTTCTGCTCATTTTTAGTGCAGATTCTATTTTTAAGCAACTGTTCAACTATTCGGATGGCTATTCATCCATCCGTCAATTATCTGCACCGCTTATCCTCAGTAAGGTCGCGGGGCTGCCGGAGCCCATCCCAGCTATCTTCAGGCAGTGGGCAGGGGACACCCTGAACTGGTTGCCAGCCAGAGACTGACAACCATTCACTTGCTCATTCACACCTAGGGACAATTTGGATCGGCCAATTAACTTAACATGAATTCTTTTTGGAATGTGGGAGGAAACTGGAGTGCCCAGAGGAAACCCACGCAAGCACGGGGAGAACATGCAAACTCCACACAAGAGGTTCGATCCCATGACCTCAGAACTGTGCCGCACACGCGCTAACCACTGCGCCGCCGTGCTGCCCATGGCTATTCATGTATTAATCAATTCATGTCTAATTATCGAGCCTTGTCATCACAAGACTTTAAAATTAAAGTCTGTTTTTTTTTGTCTCGCTGAGTCATGTAACAAGGCGGCTGAATTCCTGGAAAAGACGATGCTAATTTTTAGCGCGGAAGAAGTTAACGTTAATATTTTTACATAACTACTCGGTTATATAAATGGCTATTTAATAAGTGCTTGAATTTGGCCATGAAAAATATCTGGTTATAGTGCAGAAAATACTGCGCGTATTCCTTTTTGTATTCTATAAAAAAAGCAGCTGACTGTTTTTTTTTTTAACTCATGGGGGGCCAACAATCCAGGGTGATCTCGGTCCTCTCTGTTCCGAAGTCATATGATGACGGAAGTGCGCTGGAAGTTCCCGGACGCTCGCGGGAAACTGCTCTTCACCCCCCTGGGGGCCACATCTCTGGGGTCAGATCATCTCCGGATCGGTCCCCACGCATGCCTTTGAATGGCGAGCGCTTCAAAAAGGAAGCCAGAGTCTGTTTCTTATTTCGATTCCGCCCTCCCCCCCTCGAAATCCTTTCTGTCTTCCTCTCACATACACATCCAGCTGTCATCTGGCTTTTTTAAGTTCTCTGCTGCATTTCTCCAGCTGGAGCTGGTTTATGACATTCTCTCTGCAGACTCGCTGGCCTCTCTCGCGCTCTTTTTCTCTTTTTACGAGGACAAACAACAGAGGTGGGTAGTAACGGGTTAGGTTTACTCCGTTACGTTTACTTGAGTAAGTGTTGGGACATTTTGTACTTCTAAGGGTATTTTTAAATCACTATACGTTTTACTTTTGCTTGAATAGAAGAAACTGTATTCTTACTGCGCTACATTAGGCTACATTGAACCCGTTTCTTAAATACCCTCCTCGTAAGTACCTGTCTTTGTTTCTGCTTAGGTGCGTTTTGTCAGAGACCTAGTTTCTCTTATCTAGATTTGACTAGTGACCAAAACCACCAGGTGGCACTTGTGAACAGGGTTAGGGACGTATTTTTACTTTACTGTATTCACAGTGTATACAGCTGTAGCTTCACACACACTAATGTACATATATAATATATAGTAATCCAGAGAGGTTTCACCCAAACAAACTGTGAGTACACATATTTACAAAAGTCCCACCAATTGTGCAAGTCCTCCTCTTCAAGTATTTGTATTTTTAGTTTTGTTTTTTTATTTTCAGTCCTGTTGCAATACACATCACATCACAGAATGAACAAATCCCTTGAAAAGAAAAAAAAGGATGGCGTGTTGAAGCCAAAGGCTTATGAGAGACCCGTCCCCAAAATAACTTTGGACGCTTCGTCAATCACTCATATAAACAAATGATCATATCTTACATCATTATAACAATCATCTGTTAATCCATTTTTTGTGTACTTTATTTACTATGGGTTCCAAGACTTGCAAAGACGCTAAAGGGAGAAGCAAAAACACGATAACTATGGAAATAAAGCTTTTTCTAGTTGTACTTATTTCACAAGACACAAACCAGTAGAAGATCAGCATCTTAAATAGCGTTGACCAATAGCAGACACGCATCTTAGAGAAGTAACTTGTTATACACATGAAGACCGCAAAGTTTGAATTTGGTAAGTTATTGCAGCCTGGTCATCCTGGAATTGAGATTATCTCATGTGCGGTCTGTTGTCAAGGTTTCTTCATTTTCTTCATTTCCTCATATTGAGTTTTTCCTTCCCCTCATGTAGGTTTTAGATCAGGGGATGGTGTAATAGTAGCCTGTAGTTTTCAATAATCTGTGATCTGTGGAGCCCTTAGAGACTCCTTGTGATAAAGGGCTATACAAATAAATATGACTTGACTTGACTTGAGGTTTTTGAGTTTTCCCTTGCCCTCATGTAGGTTTTAGATCAAGGGTGGTGAAATAATAGTATGTAGTTTTCAATGATCTGTGCAGCCCTCTGAGACTACTTGAGATTAAGGGTGTAACAAATAAACATGACTTGAGTTTTTGAGTTTTTCCTTGCCCTCGTGTAGGTTTTAGATCAGGGGATGGTGTCATAATAGTCTGTAGTTTGCAGTGGTCTGTGCAGCCCTCTGAGACTACTTGAGATTAAGGGTGTCACAAATAAACTTGACTTGAGTTTTTCCTTGCCCTCATGTAGGTTTAAGATCAGGGGATGGTGTGATAATAGTCTGTAGTTTTCCATAATCTGATCTGTGCAGCCCTTTGAGACTCCTTGTGATAAAAGGCTATACAAATAAATATGACTTGACTCGACTATTGTTGACTGGATGGACTTTGATGATCTAATTGAATGGCTGTTTAAAAAAAATGTAATTAAAGAAGACGTTGCTACAATTACTCAGTACTTGAGTAAGTACCTTTTTACTCAAGTAATCATTTGGATGACTATTGTACCTCTGAGACATATTAATCTGAAGTCACGGTACTTGAGTAAAAGTTTTGGCTACTCTACCCAAGCTAGGATCCAAACTCCTGTTACTCCTCTTGGCGACGTACTTTTCGTCCCCGTTTTGAGGCTACAGGCAAGAAAACGCACATACTTTGTGTGTCGGGTGCAGAAAAAGTCAAAGGAAGCATCTCTTAGCAACCACAAGACAGTAATTACTGTTGCAGCAGCTGGGAGCAAAGCAGATTTCCGCTGTGCGTTCAAGCACTCCTTTTACACACGGCATTGACTAACCAGAGCCTCCCCCACACACAAGCACTGGGAGAGAGGAGAAGCCTGCCCATTTTATTTTTTTCGGCGGGGAGGGCGGCGGCGGACTTTGAAGACGCACGTGCCCTTTAAAGAGTGGAGCGACTTCAAATACCCTTTGGAGAGATTTCAGGTATCAAAAGTCGTATAGTGAACATAAAAGAAAAGCAAGAGAAGATGGACGGAAAACTTTAGGCAGGCCGGTGTTATACAGAGAAATGCATCCCTGCCGGGATTTGCATCCCCTAGCTACTATAACCACTTTGACCTCGTTTTATCTCCCTTTTATATCACTTTTCGGGAATGTAATGGCGAACATATAACCAAAACCACTTCCTCTTGCATTTGTTGGGAATGGAATATGACTTAAACCATTGCGTCTTTGTATTTGTTGTAAATGTAATCGAACGGTAATGCACACCGTATATAAATCACTTTTGAGCAGGTAACATTATTATTTTGCCTTTTTCTACTCCAATCGCTCGTATTGAAACTGTTATGCACTCTACCATAAAGCTTTTTCCAGCATAATAAGCTTTATGGTAGAGTGCATAACAGTTTTCAAAAGTGGTTTACATACGGTAAAAAGAAAAGTGATATAAAAGTGAGGTAAAACGAGGTAAAAGTGGTTATAGTAGCTAGGGGATGCAAATCTCGGCTGGGATGCATTTCTCGGCATAACACCGGAACTTAAAAATGGATCTCCCAAGAGTCTAGTTCAAAAAGGTTTTGTATTTTTCACTAGGTTTTTCTTAGCAACTATCATCGATTCGGTTTCCGAAAATGAAGTGGACATTACAAGCTAACTGCAAATGTTATTTATCACTTAGTTCAAGGGTCTCCAACCTTTTTTTTTCAAGCTGAGAGCTACTTTTTGTTACTAGATAGATACTTTGTTCATCCCTGTAGGGAAATTCACATTTCCAGCAGTATCCTTGTACTGAAAATAAAACAATCAAGTAAAAGGAATATATACATAAATACCCAATGTAAGGTGTTGATATAGAGTATTTAAATTGTGCTACATAAAATACACACTGTAATAAAAATAGGGTAATATGCAATGTGGGGGTGTGGTTTAATGTGGGCTTTTACTCCCCCGGGTGGAGTTAAAGAGCCTCATGGCATGAGGAAGAAATGATCTCCACAGTCTGTCCGTGGAACAAGACTGTGACAGCAGTCTGTCGCTGAAGCTGCTCTTCCGTTTGGAGATGATGCTGTGTCGTGGATGTGATGAACTGTCCATAGTTAGCGTAAAGGGCACCCAGTTTGATATGAATTTCTGAAATAGGAACTGTCATGATTACTGATGTGAATTACCTGTGCCCGCTCCTTTGGCGCCAACTGCTTCGGACTCTGATTGGCTCCCTGTCCCTATTTAAACTCACTCCTATCTGTTCCCCGTTTGTCAGTCCGTCTGCGAACCTCAGTTTACACTAGGCAAGCCTTTCTTTCCACCCTGACTCCAACCTGTTGTTTGCTCTTGTCCGTCCCCCGGCTTCGACCCGTTTTTGATCCTGATCACGTCTACTCTCCCGTCCCGGCTTTTGACCTTTTTTGTCCTCGACCATGTCTACTCTCCTTTCCTGGCTAACGACTCGCTTACGACCGCGATCACAATTTTGCTCTGCTGTCCCAGCTACTGACCCGTTTTCCGTTCCCGACACCGCCATCGCTCGCCACGGAAGTCCTACTTCCGCGTTCAGAGCGACCTGCTTCCTGCGCCCAGCGATCACCGGATCGTTGGGGCAACCCTTCCCTTTCTTCCAATAAAACTGAGAGAAAGGTAACGCAAGTGGTTCCTGTCTCTGTTCCAGTCCTGACAGGTATATGACTTGCTAAATAGGTAATAAGGCAGCTTGATAGTTTTTTACTTGTTTACCTTTCTAGCTAACTCAGAGGGAGATAGATAACTAGCTAAAAGAGTAAAAAGCCATCGAAAGAGTTGGACGGAAAGCTAAAAACTAAAGCTAGATAGCTAGCTCGAAAGGACCCCAAAATGTAGCTTGATAACTAGCAAATGTTAGCTAGATAGCATGTAAATAAATGTAAAAATCTCAATAGATAGCTTGCTAAATATCTAAAATGGTATCTTGATAGTTAGCTAGAAAGGTAAATAGGTAAAGAAAACTAATATCGAGCTAGATAACTAGAAAAAAAAATCCATTAATAGTTGGATGAAAAGCTAAAAACAAAAATAGAAAGCAAGCTAGAAACGAGGCCAAAATTTAGCTTTTTAACGAGCAAAAAAGGTAAAATGTTGGCTAGATAGCAAACAAAAAATGTGAAATGCTAGATGGATAGCTTGCCAAATAGGTTGCTAAATACATAAACCATTACCCTGATAGTTAGCTAGAACGGTAAACAGGCAAAAAAAACCTAATAGGAAGCTAGATGGATAGCTAAAAGAGTAAAAAGGAATCCAAATAGCCAAATAGAACGCTAAAAACCAAGCTAGATGGCTAGCTATAAAGGAGCCCACGATTTAGCTTGATAACCAGCAAAAAGGTAACATGTTAGCTTGATAGCATGGAGAACAAAATGTAACATGCTAGCTAGATAGCTTGCTAAAAAGCTAGAAAGATAGCTATCTACAAAGCTAAACATGTAGCCTGATAGCTATAGAAAACTGCACATTTTTTTACTCATTTGCTTTGTATAACCCATAAATTGGAATTTAGTTTGCTGTATTTCTTGTAAATTAATAAATAAATGTGTTTACTACACTAATAGATTACCATCCTACTCTCAATTAATTGTTTAAAAATGATTATCAATAAAAAAAAATGTCCACGAAGCCTATAAACTGGAATTCATGTATTTGAATTTAAATTATAACAATTTATCCTGTTATAACTATGCTGTTACTATGATGTTACCAGGTTAAAATAGGGTTAAATAGACTCAGGCAACCAATAGAAAAATGATAGTCAAGTCATATTTATTTGTATAACCCTTTATCACAAGGAGTCTCAAAGGGCTGCACAGATCACAGATTATTGCAAACTACAGATTATTATGACACCATCCCCTGATCTAAAACCTACATGAGGGCAAGGAAAAACTCAAAAACCTCAACATGAGGAAAATTAAGAAATTATATTATTAGAAAATCACAATGACCCAGCTCTGTGGAGTTATTTTCATAGTAAACTGTCGTATGGGGGCACCGCATTGGAGACCCCTGACTTGGTTCTAGCTACTGGGGGTAGGATTGTGTCTTTGGTGATAATAGATTTTATTTCTAAGTGCTTTTCAATGTCCTCTGCATTCACAAATCGTTAAATAGCAGTCACATCAGTTGCCATAGGGGCAGCACGGCGTTTCAGTGGTAAGCGCGTGTGCGGCACAGTTCTGAGGTCATGGGTTCAAATCCAGCTACCGGACTTCCTGTGCGGAGTTTGTATATTCTCCCCGTGGGTTTCTTCCGGGCACTCCGGTTTCCTCCCACATTCCAAAAACATGCATGTCAGGTTTATCGGCCGGTTTGAATTGTCCCTAGGTGTGAACGATAGAGCGAGTTGTCTGTTCTTGTGTGCCCTGCGATTGGCTGGCCACCAGTTCAGGGTGTCCCCTGCCCGAAGATAGCTGGGATGGGCTCCAGCACCCCCGCGACCCTAGTGAGGATAAACGGTGCAGACAATGGATGGATCAGTTGCCATTTTGCTTTCTGTGGATGATCTCAGCCTGAAAAACAGCGTCGAGCAAGTGGTGCATATGTTCCGTTCCGATGCAGTCTGCGGCATTCACAAGGTTCTATTTATAGAAAGTTCAGCCCGATTTGTTGTCAATAGTGGGATCCGTTTCATTCGCTTTCTCATCATTCAGACTTATAAGATTCTTTTGAGGGTGGGTTGATTTTTTTCCAGTTTTTGGTTTAAAAAAAACAAAAGGTAGTGGAATTGTACCCCCAGAAACAGAAAAATAATAAGAATGCATCACCTTGTGACAAGCAGAGGTGCAGTCTGCCCCCTGGTGGTTAGGAGGAGGAAAAATGACTTTTGTTGTTGATTCCCAAAATGGTGGCTCAACATCTGGATGTTTTTTTTTTCTTCCAGGCATGCGAGGAGCCTCCCCCCATCTGCACGCCCATGAAGGAACCATTCTCCCCCCTGAATAACGTGGTCTCCACCGAGCCCTTCAGGGGCTGCTACGTGCGAGCTCAGCCGTTCGACGAGTTCAACTCCGGCAACCGGCGTTACCTGCCGCCGCAGGTGAGATCCTGCACATTTCAAAATAAAAGAAATATTTTGGATTTAAGATTCAATCACCTAAAAATACAGTAAATCCATTTGATGCATTCAGTTTAACATCTGGCAACCAGATAATTCTGACCTTTATTGAGTGTTATTATTCCTATTTCACTGAAAACTGTTCTTGAAATAAATTATATACATAATTTATTGTGGCTAGAACTCAAATATCCTATCCTGAAATATTAGAATATCGTGAAAAAGTGTACTAGTGGTCTGTGAGCCATAATGAGCACTAGTAAAGTAATAAATGACTCAAAATATTTCAATTGATTTGTCATGAATTCAGGTTTTATGACATTTTTGCTTTATTCGTGCACACTCGTGTACAATGCGTAACCCTTTTTTTTATGTATTAAAAATCGGTACTAAGTTATTTCGCTTTATACCCCCAGAATACAGCCACCAGAGGTGTTACTAGGGGGGAAGACAGGGGTGGGCACTACCCACTCAAAGAAAGGTGGATGTAGCACTGACGACAGCCTGGGCAGTGCAAACGCTCTACTATTCATATTATAGTAGTATGTAATAGTGGCTCCTCTCTCTCAGATGAGCTGGTATTTAGCTCAGGAGGTAGAGCGCTCGTTTTGGGATCAAAAGGTCGCTGGTTCGATTCCCGGCTCCTCCGTGTTATATGTCGAAGTGTCCTTGGGCAAGACAATGACTCCCTGCCTTGAATGGCTGACGTTGCTATCGGTTAGTTAGTGTGTGTAAAAGGGTGAAGCACATTATAAATTTTAAACGCGGACCATTTACATTTATTTACATTTTTTCTCAGCTCAAACAGTTGTAAGTGATAAATGCTGTTGAATATGTGCAATTATGATAAAAAAATATTTATTGACAATGTTAACTTTGAGCATAATACCAACATAAAATTTACAATATATTTATTCAAAGGTGCGGCGCGTCGTTTAAGGTGTCTTTAAAAAGTTGAAAGTTAAATATTTTCCCGACTAGATAAGTGTTGACGATGCCCAACTGAGTTCAAAGAGCCTTTATGCTTTAGTTTTCATTGCAGCTATCTGCTTTTATCGGAGTTGTTCGGGGCGGAAACAATTAGGTTAAAGGAAGGGGGGCTGGGGAAGTGTTCATCCGTGCAGGTTTTTTAAATAAATGTAAATGGTCTGCATTTATATAGAGCTTTTCAAGTCAATGAAGACCTTTCAAAGCGCTTTACAATGTGTTTTACACTTTTCCCTTTTACACACTAACCGATAGCAGCATCAGCCATGTAAGGCAACTACCTGCTATTGGGGGCATTAGGGGTTCAGTGTCTTGCCCAAGGACACTTCGACATATAACACAGAGGAGCCGGGAATCAAACCTGCGACTTCTTGATTACCTCCTGAGCTAATGTTTCATTTCTATTTTTCAGTGGAACATAAAAATTGTGTTTTGATGAGTCAAATCAGTCCAATCTTTTTGCTTGAATGCATCCACAACTCTCTTCCTTGTTTTTTTTTATCACGAGTGTCCACTGGGATTCCGCAAAACTCCGATTTAGGATCACTAACGTTTTTTCCTGATTCTGGGACACAAACACACAACAAAATCTGGTATTTGAGATCCTTATTTTCTGATCTCCCCCTCCCCAGGTCTCCTTCAAGTCCAACCGCCACGTCAGCTTCCACATGGACGAGGAAGAAATCGTCCGCATCAACCCCCGCAAGGACGTGCTGATCCGGGGCTACGAGGACTACCGCCACCCCGTCATGTGGAAAACGGAAGGCGAGCGCGAAGACCCCGACTTCCCCGCCGCCTTCCACAAAAGCGAGGGCAAAAAGTGCGAGTACCTCTTCCCCGACCACGGGGGGGACCCCCTCTCCGCCGTCAAAACCCAACCCTCGCCCCTGCTCAAATCCAAAAAGGGACGTCGGCGGAGGGAGGACGGCGAGCGCTCCCGATGCATTTACTGCCGCGAGATGTTCAACCACGAGGACAACTGGCGGGGACAGTGCCAGGACGCCCCGGACCCCATCAAGCAGTGCATCTACAAAGTCAGCTGCATGCTCTGCGCCGAGAGCATGCTCTACCACTGCATGTCCGACTCGGAGGGCGACTTCTCGGACCCGTGTTCCTGCGACACCGCCGACGAGCACTTTTGCCTGCGTTGGCTCGCCCTGGTGGCGCTTTCCTTCATGGCGCCCTGCATGTGCTGCTACCTGCCCTTGCGGCTTTGCCACCATTGCGGCGAGGCTTGCCGCTGCTGCGGAGGCAAGCACAAAGCGGCCGGCTGACCCTCTCGCCGGAAGCCCGTCCTTGTTTTTCTCTTCAGGCCACACTCGCCTGGTTCTAGGGGTTTTGGGAGATTTCACTCCGCGTTTGTCACCCTGAGCTCAGCCGAGCCGGAGCCAGGAGACGAGGACGTTGAACAGAACTCGGAGATGTTACTAAAACGCATTAGCATACGCCCGGACCGACTCGACAGCGCGATGAAGGAAACTTTGTACAGAGACGCCGCAAAACTATCGCTGTTTGAGTATGCTAAAAGGGATACTTACGTTCTTCTGCTTATTTTTTGGTGTGCCGTCGGGTGACCGTGGTAACCGTGGCCTTTCCCCCACTTCGTCTCACTGTAATTAGTAAACACACACAAAAAAAGACATTTCCCACTTTTTTTGATTGCATTCCAATAGAAAAGGGACTCATTCCATTTAGCAGAAGGGAAATTGGTCACCGTGCTGAAATCCCCTCCGAATCGAAACCTTGTTTTGGAATTCCAACTGAATTTTTTTGCTCAACCAGCAAGTTTTCTCTCGCCGAGGGGGTTGAAGGTGCTTCGATTTTATTGTTATTTGAAAAAAGGCACTTAAAACAAGGATTTTCTTTGACTCTCTCCACACAAAAAAAGCACTGCTCTCCAAGCTTTCGGCTGCAGCACCCCCAACCTTCGATAAAAATTCCCGTTTCCGTCCTACCTTTTTCTTTTCTCCTCTCTCCCGGTGTCATCGGCCCACTCCTTCTCTCGGTTTTAATGAGCCCCCGGATGAATGAGCACGTTGTTTCAGGAATGCGGAGTATCTCGGCAATTAAGTACATACAGATGGTGCGCATGAGACTTCCACGGGCGTGCACGTCAACTGACTGATGACTCTCGACAAACACTTTGTTTCGGACATTCCAGACGTACGATTATTACGATGGGGTCTGAATCATCTGCAAAAAAAGTCGTTAAAAAATGAGAATTTCCTTTGGCAACCCCGCGAGAAAATCCAAATAACAGGAAGCACAAATTTTGGAAATGTCATTTTGACCTCAAAAACAATTATTCATTGCACCCCGTTTGTAACCTCAAAACAAAAGCTTTCGTGCTGCGTTCAAGAAAACGCGGGAATAAGAACTTTCCGTCCGGATTTTGTACCGTTTAAATACGACTGACCAGTGACACCACTATAATAAGCTAACATTTGTGTTTTTTTGTAATTAATTTTCTTGCCACTGCCATTTTTTGTTTGTTTCTGAAATTGATATAAAACAATTGACACGATTGCCCTTGAATTCAAACTATAGATCCTTTTTTTTTCTTATTTCAATTTCCTGTCAGCAAATTTGTACTTCCTGCCAAGTACTTTGTACTTGACTCAATTTCCCCGCCATTGCTTTTTCAATTTTAGAGAAAAAAACTTTTAATTCAAATTGCAACATTTTCTTCGGAGACGGATCCTTTTTCGCCCCTCGCTTTCGATTTCCTGGTAAAACCGCGAGGATTTTCACAAAAAGCTCATTTGTACTTCCAAGTAATCCGTAGTTTACTCCAAAACGGTTAAGGCCTCATGCTAGTTTTTAAAATTTTTAGTGATAGAAACGACTTAAAGCAGCACGGCGGCGCAGTGGTTAGCGCGTGTGTGGCACAGTTCTGAGAGATCGAACCTTCCTGTGTGGAGTTTGCATGTTCTCCCCGTGCTTGCGTGGGTTTCCTCCGGGCACTCCGGTTTCCTCCCACATTCCAAAAACATGCATGTGAGGTTAATTGGCCGGTCCAAATTGTCCCTAGGTGGGAATGAGCGAGAAAATTGTCTGTCCCTGTGTGCCCTGCAACTGACTGGCAACCAGTAGAGGGCGTCCCCTGCCCACTGCCCAAAAATAGCTGGGATGGGCTCCAGCACCCCCGCGACCCTACTGGGGATAAGCGGTGCAGATAATGGATAGATGGATAAACTACTTATAACAAAACCCTTAGATTTTAACTACAACATTTTTATTGGACCCAGTAGAGATCCTTTTTTCCCCGCTTTCCATTATCCGGTAAAGTCGTGAGAATTTTCACATACATAATCTACTCTTTTGAAGATGTGCTAAATTCATAGTTTTTTCTTTAAAACTATTTTTTTGTGTGGTAGCAATCCACCTGATTGCCATTCCCCACATCCATAAAGTTGATTTATGAGATGTTTTTTGTTTTATAAAATCCAGAAACTATATACAACACCAGCTCGGTGGCGTTGGGGGTATGGTGCTCGCCCCGAGACTGGGAGGTCGTGGTTCAAGCCTCGGCCGAGTCATACCTAAGACATTGGTACCTGTTGCCTCCCTGCTTGGCATTCAGCATTAGGGGTTGGAATTAGGGGGGTTTGGTCACCTAATGACTCCCAACACCTCAGTTGGGTTGAGCGAGGGGGCTGGGAATCCCCTCCTCTAAATCAATCTCCCAAAAAGAGTCAGAAATGACTCTAGCCACCTCCCACTAGGGGGATATGGCTGTGGTATATATATATATATTTATACAACACAGCCCTTAAATTGTCGTTGACTCGTAATTATTATTCGTTGCCTTGCAAGTAAATTTCTAGTAATACAGTTTAAGTTCGAATAGAAATTGATTCGAACAACACCATGGATGACAGAAATACCGCCATTGTGGTCTAAAGTCCGCTTTCCTTTTCCTGGTAATTTCGTGACAATTTTCACGATTACCTAATGTATACTCTCCAACAAGTACTCTTTCGTTGACTCCATTTTCCCATTATTGCTTCTTGAAAGTGAAATTTGTACTTCCCACCCGCCAGATACGTTGACGTTGACTCCTTATTGACGCTTTTGAAGGTGTGCAAAAGATACAAATATTTTCTCAAGCTAATTCTAAAAATCAACCAAGTTTTTTTCATTTTTAAAACACTACGCATGCATAATAATTCAAGACTCTTTCCTGACCTCATTTTAATCCTTTCTATGCAAACATAGGACACGAGACACACTTTTAAGACTGACAGGACTTTTCGATTTTACTTTAAGACCTCGGTAGTAACAGTCGACGAGCCTCCCTCCCCCGTTTTGGTACCAAACACCTGTAAATATGTAACACTATTTATGTACTGATCATATTAATAATAATAACTGTCTCCTTTTGAATTAAGAGAGCTGTATTTATCATAGCTGTCAGCATTACGTACGGTAGCTTCTATTGACAGCTTACTCGTGTACATAGGTCCAACTTTTTTGTAGTATTATTTCACATTGAAAAGTAGAGGGCATTTGCAACCGGGGCGGGGACAAAACATCAACACCGACTTTTAATAACGGTTTTCAGCTAGTTTTGTACCAGAAAACGGAAGGGCGGTGCTTACACGGTACCGCTAAGGAAATTGATATATATGAATATAAATACTGTATATATAAATGTATATCTTTAAATACACGGATTTAAGGCTGCTAGATACAATCACTAATTTTATTGTGCTGACAAGAGAAAATTAGCTATGAACGACTGTTAAAACCTAATTCTCCCGCAGCATTCGACATTTTCTGTTTTTTTTTTTTTTTTTGGCATTAGCTCAAGAGGTTGCAGGTTCGATTCCCGGCTCCTCCGTGTTATATGTCGAAGTGTCCTTGGGCAAGACACTGAATCCCTAATGCCCCAAATAAGTAGGTCGGCGCCTTGCATGGCTGACTCCCTATTGGTGTGTGAGTGTGTCTGTGAATGGGTAAGTGTGAAGCACATTGTAAAGCGCTTTGGGAGGTCTTCATTGACTTGAAAAGCGCTATAGAAATGCAGACCATTTAGCATCTTGATTATCCTCAAAACGTTTGGAGGACGACTCCCTATTAGTGTGTGAGTGTGAATGGGTAAGTGTGAAGCACATTGTAAAGTGCTTTGGGAGCTCTTCATTGACTTGAAAAGCGCTATAGAAATGCAGACCATTTACATTTAGCATCTTGATTATCCTCAAAACGTTTGGATGCGGACTCCCTATTGGTGTGTGAGTGTGTGTGTGAATAGGTAATTGTGAAGCACATTGTAAAGCGCTTTAGGAGGTCTTCATTGACTTGAAAAGCGCTATAGAAATGCAGACCATTTACCATTGAGCATCTTGATTATCCTCAAAACGTTTGGAGGCCGACTCCCTATTGGTGTGTGAGTCTGTGCGTGAATGGGTAATTTTGAAGCACATTGTAAAGCGCTTTGGGAGGTCTTCATTGACTTGAAAAGCGCTACATAAATACAGACCATTTACCATTTTCCCCCACCAACAACTTTATTTTCCCCGCGTACTCTTTTGTTTTTCCCGCGCTTGTGTGTGTGTGTGTTTCCGTTCGTGAAGCAAGGTTAGATGAAGCCGATTAAAAACTTGCTGGCTGGCAAAATATAGGATGTGCATTTCCCCCTCCAACCCCACACAGAGGATTTTATTATAATTCCCCAAAAAACACTTTTATTTTGCATTTTCCAGGACAGTGCTACTTCCTGTCACGTACTGTATTATATATGCAACAAACATTTGTCTGCTTTAACACACATAAGAATATACGCACTCTTTCCCCTTCGAAGTATCGTTTTTAAAAAAGATTGAATAACAAAATATCGTTTACTTTCGCAGCAGTTTTTGGGTGCACTGATACTACTCGATGTACGCTTTTATTTTGACATCTTACAGTGCTCGGTGTAACATTTATGTGATTAGTTCTGAAATAGTGGATGATATTTTTTGTGTTTTTTTTTTCTTGTCGAGAGAAATTTGCAGTATAACGGTACTATTAACTATTCTGTAAACACTGCCTGTTCATTGTTGCCCCTCACTCCTTTTGTGCATATACATTTTTTTTTTGTTAATTTAAATTCCTTAGTGCCATCCTGACGACCTCAAAAACGACAAAAGAAAGTGCCTCATGTCATTTTAGTTTCTCTTAGTTTAACATCTGTCCGTTTTGGTTCTACGGTTATCTTGTTTTTTTTTTTTTGAGAATACCAAGTATATGATGTAAAATGGCTAGTCCCAATAACTCCCATGGCATAGTTGTATTTTCTTTCTACGGATTGTAGCTTGTGACCTTTCATAAATATATAATGTAAATACGCATACATTATGTTTGTAACTGTTTTTGTTACATCATACACTTGTAATTTTACATATCAAATAACATCATAATAAAATTATGAGTTTTAACTCTGGACTGTGTGTATTATTTTGGTTTGACACCCTGCAACATCTTCAAAAAATATAGGAAATTATACTATATATAAAATGCTCAATTATGTTTTTTTCCCCCCTGGATATTCATTTTTATTAATTAGTGACGGGCATTAAAAAACACTAGAATTGTCATGTCATCTTACCTGAGGCGTGTCAGACTCCCAAAGGTAAAATTTGGTATTGATGCCATTATTTCTATATTTTTGTGTTACCGCTAGATAGACACTATTGCACATGAGCTACTCCTATCAGAGATAATAATCATGTACGATGCCTCACTGTATTTGGGTCGGCATTGGCTCAGGAGGTAAAGCGCTCGTCTTGGGATCAAGAGGTCACAGGTTCGATTCCGAGCTCCTCCAAGTTGTATGTCGAAGTGTCCTTGGGCAAGACCCCGATAAGCAGGTTGTAGCCTTGCATGGCTGACGCTGCTATAGGTGTGTGGGTAAGTGTGAAGCACATTGTAAAGCGCTTTGGGAGGTCTTCATTGACTTGAAAAGCGCTTAGAAATACAGACCACATCATACCATTACTGATCTGACTCACCTGTGCCAACCGCCACGGTTTCTGATTGACTCCCTGTCACTATTTGAACCCTGTCCTGTCAGTCCGTCTGCGAACCTCAAGCAAGCCTTTTTCGACCCGGACTCCCGCCTGTCCTGTTTCTGCTCCCGTCTGTCTCCGGCTACGACCCGTTTTGATCCCGACCACGTCTGCTCTCCCGTCCCGGCTTAGGACCTCTCTTTGTCCCCGACTACGTCTACTCTTCCGTTTCGGCTCACGACTCGTTTCTGACCCCGACCACACCTTGCTCTCCCAGTCCCGGCTACCGACCCGTTTTTCCGTCCCTGACACCGCCATCGCTCGCTACGGAAGATCCACTTCCGTGTTCGGATCTCAATGAGAGTACGAGAGCGACTTGCTCACCGCGTCCGGCGAACACCGGATCGTGGGCGCAGCCCTTCCTCTTTCCTTCAATAAAACTCGTGAGAAACGTAACGCAATTGGGTCCTGTTTCTGTTCTGGTCCTGACAAGAATAAGTGTGCACGTGTAGTCAATTCAAGAGATTTTTGACCAGATCCCAAAATAAATTATAACCATACCGATCAGCAAAATCCCAGTCACAAAAAAAGTTTAACTGGAAAAAAATAGATGTATATTTTTCATTTGTATAGAAAGAGGGATAGTTTTTTTTCTTTCTTTTTTGTTTCCCTTTTTCTCAGTAGAGGACTTTTTCAAAAAAAGTAGAAAAAAGAAGGGAGGGGTTAAAGAAAAAAATAAATGGGTATGGTAATATAAGAAACATGTCGGGAAAAAAATAAATTAAAAAAATCTGAGATTTTTACCATTTTTGTAAAAATGTATTCTATAGATACAGCGACAGTATTATTGTTCATATCCTTAACACGGTACATTTTGGTCCTTTTGGGTCTCCATAGTTTGTGTTATTTCCTTATGCTCTCACACTCTTTTTCAGTTGCAATCCAAAATGTTGAAAGAGCCATATTGGACTTAAAAAAACATGTTTGGAGCCTCCAATAATTAAAATGTGTATAAACCTTAATAGGAAGAAAAGACATACTAATTATATATACTGTCATACAATGCATATTATAGGATATGCTACTCAAAGGTATTTTCCCAGTGATATAGGATCAAGGATTATTATCGTCACATGTCGCTCCCCGTAGAGGTCTGGCTTATCTCTGAAGAATGGAATGACGCTTTACACTGCAAAATAACGGTGACCGGATGATGAAGGTGCTGTATCTGAGTCGGATCAGGTTTCTCCTGTTACTGGTAAACACGGAAAACCAGTACTAGGTATTTTATGTGAGGGAGCCCCAGCACCACCGCGACCCTACTGAGGATAAGCAGTTCAGATAATTGATGGATGGATTAACAGAGTGTTTTTTAAACGTTAACGCCGCTGTCGTGTGTGGAAACGGAACTATATAGCTAATTCCTGTTTCCGGACATTCTATTAACACCACCGTAATTGGAATATTCAATAAAGCAATTTTAATTCAATTTTAAATATATTTAAGAGTAATTTAACATCCACACGTATATATGATTATGTAATTTGTGCTGGTCATAATAATACATAAAGTAAAAAATGAAAGTAAAAAAAATAAACGACAAAATGGCCAGTAAACTCGAGTCAGAACTATATAGCAACTGCTTGTTTCCGACCGGACCATTAACACAATCGGAAAAGCATGCTAACGCGACCTGTCTGCCGTTTTTAGAATTGATAAAAAAATATTGGAAAAATGTCCTTTTCTGCTCAAAACCGGACTTCTACACATTGAAGTGGTAAATCTTACATAAATTGCGTCATGGAGTTGGACATTTTGGACTCTTTGGAGCAACTCGGGTGAGTATACAACACGCAAGTTAGCATGCTAATAGCTTAGCATGGTCAGCCGTTCTGACAAGAAAGGGGCTCAAAAATGGCTATTTTAAATTAATTTTATTCCGCTTAGCTACGACGGTCCTTTGACCGAGGAGACGTTGTTGCTCCAAGCCGCGAAGGTTGGCCTGTCGTCGGCCGAGTACGTGGAGTTATGCCGGTGGTTGGTGTCCCGTTTGAAGCCGCTGTGTAACCTGGAGGAGAGTATCACTTCCGGCCCAGGTGAGTTTTTAATAATAAATGTTTATTTTTATAAATACATTAAACCTCCAGGATACGATATAATTATAGTTTAAGGTGGGGACTGTGAGCTAATGTTTTTCGTATAGGAGGGGGTAGAAACTTTTGGTAATGAGTACCCCCGCTACACTAGATAAATCGGTAAAAAGTCAAAATAGTATATCGTGTATATAATGTACGTGCATATGATTCGCTAACCTCTATATTCAAAGAAAATTACATTACATATAATAACAATTGTTATGCACAAATGTGCACAATCCTTGATTTGACTTCTGGAATGAGAAGTCAAACGTTTATAACTCTTTCACAACGTCTAAAAATGACCAAAGTAAAATTTGCACAGGTTTTAGTGCAGTAAAGTGGTCGTCTCCAAACGTCCACATTTGGAAACACCTAAACCTACCTTTAGAAAAATGTTTAATAAATGAAAAAGTTTAGTTTTTCAGATTGTGATCAAATTTGACAAGATACCAGGTAACGCTTCAAGCTATTGTCTCACCTGTTTTCTAGTGAAGATGCCCATGCTACACTCCTTTGCAGGCATATTATGGCAAAAAAAATCAGGAAATTATAGAAACCTTCCATTTCTGTGTGTTCCAATTCAGATTACCTAATGGTAATGGCACTTGCAGTGACTTTCAGTTTGGGACAGAACTTCAGAGTGTTACTTTTCAAAAGAGATCACAAATGTCCATATTGTCCAAATGTTAACAGTATTCCATTTACTTTTGGTATGTCTTGGATTGGGATTTTAGGTGCATTTTATAGGAACATTATTTAAAAGTAGACTTTTTCTCTGCTATTCTTTGGATTATTTTCAACATATTACATGTAATCAATTCAGTGTGTCCCAACAGAGGATTTGGACAGTCTGGAAGTGGACCTGAGGGGCTTACTGAAAGAACTCTGCTGCCCGTTTGATGCGTCGACGGTTCTAAAGGGAAACTCCAAAAGCCATCTCAAACTTGTCTGTAAGTCACAGCTCACTCTCCTCCTGCATCGGGAAGTTTGTGATTGCCATTTTGGATTTTTTGTCAAAAGATATGTCCCACTGGATGAAGCGCCCTACCTCGCCAGATGTAACTCAAGTCATAGAAGCTTTAAAGTGTGTGATAAATCACCACTAGAGGTTCTCGTAGCTTAGAACGGAGCTAAACTATGTGCATTCAAAGGAGACTCGATCGGAAAACCTAAAGAAAACCAGTTGGAGAAATTTGACAACCTACTTTCAGATTTTCACGAGTCGGCAAGGATTAGTGTCAGCCAACATCAGGGACACAAAAACCTGCATTAATCCCCGTCAGGGACAACAGAGACTGAGCAAGCTGAATATGCACTTGGAGCAGCTGCAAAGAGCCCAAAACTGGAGTTGGTCAGAGCTTGTAAAAGAGGCTAACTTTAGTGGCTTTCGGGAGAAACTACTCAGAATACCAGTAAAAGTTAAATTTGTCAAGCTTTGGGACCCTGAATCAAAATGAATTATGTTAGTACATTCCAGTGTTCATTTGACCTGTGAAAAGTGATGGGTCCCGGGGACTCGCATGCTCAAAAATCTATGGGTCCCCAAAATTTAGTCTTATCGAGGTTGACATTGTAAATCGGCGACAAATATATAATATAAATCTATATATTCATTCAGTTTTAATCATCACACTTAATTGGTAATACAAAGCAGTTATCCCTTCAGTTTTTTCAGTTGACAACAATATTGCACATTATTCAAAATAATATTGCTGAAATAATTATATGAATCTATATTTTCATTCAGTTTTAATCATCACAGTTAATTGATAACACAAAGCAGTTATCACTTCAGATTTTTCACTTCACAAAAATATTGGACATTATACAAAATAATATTGCTGGAATATTAGTCTATACACTATATTCGTGCAGTTTTAATCATCACAGTTAATTGGTAATACAAAGCAAGTTATCACTTCAGATTTTCCAATTCATATATTCTTCGTGGTTTGCTGTCCCGCCACTGTTGTAATGCCTTCTCAGGGTCCAATCCATTATCATCCTCCTCATAGCGTCACCAGGAATATAAGTGAGTCCATTTTGGCAGAAAAGTCCTCTCTAGAAGTATTCTTTTGATTGTTTTCTTTCGTCGAATTGTTTGCTTCTACGCATGTGTTTTCCTTGCCTTCGCGATCTTCCGAAGAATTTCTCCGCCGTTTTTTTGTGCCGGAATGATTGCCGTTGTTATCACTTTCTGTATTATGTTTCGACTTACTACCGACACTGAAGAAATTGCCGATTTTGTGTTGATTTTCACATAATACTAACTTTTTTCGGAGGCATACTTAGCCTTCACCTTCCCTCGACGACAACCACCACAACAATGACGTAATTTCGAAACAACGAGATCTCGTTTGCCGAGATCAGCGTGCAGACGAAAACTCGAACCGCGAGACCAAAACAACAATGGCAGATCTGCCTCAAGAAAAGTTTGGAGTGCGGTAAATCTTTGTTTAAAAAAAATGTAATCGGGTAAAAATGACAATTTTGTTTCCAAAAAGTTGCGTCCCGGGGATGCCCGTTGACTTGACACTACAGGATGCAGGGATGCGGGCAAACCAGAACACTGACATTCGCCTAACTCGTGAAAGGTCCCCGGTTTGAGACTGGGTTGAAACATGTGTTGGCCAGGAGAGAGATCGGCGCCACCAGGCTGTACTTGCCCAAGACACACCACATCCAGTAGTGCACCTATGACCCTACTGGTTAAGGGAAACACTTACCCACCCACAATATCACAGAGTTCTGCAACATTTGCTGTCCGTCGAGTGACACTGAAGGACGAAGCAGGAGCAGCTAACAATAACAATAGTGGCTAGCAGCGTGCCATAGACTGCAGCCAAATAAGTAGCAGGATTGACTAGAGAAGGAAACTGTGGGGGGAAAAAACGTGTCAGACTCCTTAATCATGGCAGTCTTTATGAATTAGACCAATATTTTTTCCCTTATTATTTGAATCAATGGTGTTTTATTTAAAAAAGTCAATCATTTTCACACCACTTGGGAATGCAATATAATACACGCTAGGACCTTAAGTCAAGAGTTAATTATCTCTGCAGCTTGGTAATTGTGTCTTCTGTGTTCCCCATTTAGTGTTTTTATGCTCAGAGCTTCAAGCGGCGCAGATTGCCACCAGCAGACAAAATTCCATCTGTGGTGAAAATATGGGCTCGCCATCTCAGCAACTGCGGGAAATTTGCCAGGCGGTGAACGTTTCACTGTCTAAGGCGCGAGATGTCGCAGATCTCTTCGCTCTCATCCAAAACAGGGTGAGGATCAATTGTGGCTGAAGTCGTGGAATATACAAGGTTGCTTCCTTAAAAATGCTTGAATTCTAATGTGTTTTCAAGGCCAGGAAAATGCTTCAATTTGGGCGAAGTGCTTGAAAAATGCTTGAATTTGTTGCCATCGCCCTGTTTCTTGGCAGTCTTACTGTATCGACCATGCACTAAATTAAGAATTTTTGTTTTTAAAGTGCGTGAAAATGATGCCAACACGCCTGCTCTGGTGGCTTGTCATTATGCCGTTGTCATGTGAAGCGTCACCGCACCCTTAGAGGACAGCTCTATTTAGAAAAACGGCTCTTTTGATTCGGCTCTGTGATGTATTATCAATAATAATGACACATTATGCACCAAATTACTTAGTCATTTAATGTTTTATTGGGGATCCCTGAAAAACACACGAAATATAAATTCAAATATTCACTGATCTACAAAAAAAGGTAAAATACCACACAATTTTAGCTTTTTACACACTTAAGATAAGTGAAACAACACAAAATCCCTGAAAATGTATACAAATAAAATAGAAATTAAAAGTATTAACTCTTCAGTGCTCTAAATAAGTGATAAAATCCAAAAAGAATGAACTGTTTACAATTCTAGACACAGATCCTCAGATAAACACGCGAAAAAGACTTCAAGCAAAAGATCAGTAGTCTCTAAGATTGAATGCACTCTGCTTCGGAGCACTCGATATTATTAAAATGAGTCCAAATTTGTCTCATTATTCTGCTTTTTATGCATAAAATTTTTTGGGGGGTCTTCCGTATTGAACTCATTAAATACCCAGCACCTGTAGAGCCGTGTTGGTAAACAAGTGTGACGTGTTGAAGCAGAATGGCAGAATTCCTGTCAGTTTACAGCAGCCCAACGACGGGAACGGATGAAAATAGCACAAAGTATGTGCCGGCAGCAAGATAGCAACGTTATTTTAGTCATCAAAATGGACAACAACAAAAATGTTCTTTCGATAAGCGCTGGAAAAATGAAAAAAAAAAGAAATCAGCCTTGAAAAGTGCTTGAATTTGGCCGTGAAAAAAAGTGTACGGTTGAATGTGTGTGTACAGGTGGAAAACCTTGTCAGGACGTGCCCCGATGAGACTGTAGGAAAGCCTGCCTTGAAAAAACTACTCAGCAGTGAACAGTGGGTACGTAGGTGATCCCGACACCAGGAAACTAGTCACCTCATTGTTGTTTCAGGACAGAATTTAAAAGCTGAAATGTGTTTCTCTGCAGGAAAAGCTCAACAGCACCAACGCGGTCATGTCTTCCGAGTACGAGTGTCGGCGCAGGATGCTCATCAAGCGGCTGGACGTCACCGTTCAATCTTTCGGCTGGTCCGACAGAGCCAAGGCAAGGGTGTATTTCTTTTATTAAAAATACAGTGTTTCCTCAGATTTCAAACACCGCCACCCTCTACTTATAAGCAAATTCAAGCTTGCCATCAGGCTGAGTGAGAGTTGGTGCCACTGAATGTGGTCTTGGCTAACTATGAGGAATGCCGAATTTGATTGGAAAGGTTCTGAAAAGCAAAAGCAGGAAACTGTACATTTACATACTAGAACCATACATTTATCCTCTTCCTGCTGTGTTTTGACATGTTTCCTTTAATATCACACAGAAAAAAACGAAGCAAATACAAAATGCACTTTTCAAATTTTGATTCCATTTGTTAAGGCACCTAAAAGAAAAATCCAGACCTATCTGGCCCCATGTGAAACTGTATTTTCCCCTTGAACCTGGGCCACTTTTGAAAGCAATAACAGAAATCAAACGTTTACAAAAATTGGCGATGAGTCTTCCACAACGCCGGGGAGACATTTTGGCCCACTCTTCTTTGCAAGATTGTTTCAAAACTATGAAGTTGGAGGGTTTTTCTCACATTAAAAACATTTAAGGTCTCACCACATGATCTCAATTGGATATAAATATCTGGACTTTGACTCGGCCATTCCAGAACCTTCATTTTGTCTTTCGAGGTGGACTTGCCGGTGTTTTTTGGATTGTTGTCCTGCTGCATGATCCAAGAGAGCTTGAGTTTAAGGGCACGAACTGTTGGGCAGATGTTCTACTAATGGATCCTCTGGTAAAGACCAGAATTTAGGATTCCAGCAACCAGAACAAAGCAGCCCCAAACCACCACACTGCCATCGCCGTGATTTATTGTCGGCATTATGTTCTTTTTGACATTTTTAGGCTACATGTCCACAGTATGTTTCTCCAATAGTCTTGAGGATAATCAAGATGCTTTTTGGCAAAGGTTTGACAACACTTTGTGTTATTTTGTGACAGCAGTGGATTTGCCTGGGATCTCTCTTACGGTTGCCATTTTTGGCCAGGGTCTTCCTTATAGCGGAGTCACCAACACTGACCTTAACTGAGTCCAGCGAAACCTGCAGTTTCTCGGATGATTTTCGAGGTTCTTTTGTAACGTCACGGATAAGCCGTCTCTTTGAGCAATCTTAGTTGGTTGAACACTCATAGGAAGGTTTGGCCAGTGTTCTCCATTTGTGGATAATGGCTTTGACAGTGGTTCGTCCTACAGCCTTGGAAATGGATTTTTGACCTTTTTAATTTCTCCATGAATTTCTTTGGATCTTGGCATGTCAATTTTCTTCGTGAGCTCTTCTAGCCTACTTCACTTTGACTATGTTTTCATTTCAATGATGTCTTGATTTAACACCGTTAGTGTCAATCCATTTTGGGTGTGGCCTTTAGAATTGAACAAGCGGGCTGGGGGCAATTACATTTTCACATAGGGCCAAACGGGTTTGGATTTTTTTTGTGTGCCTTAATAAATGGAATCAACTTTTGAAATTTTGCATTTTGTGGGTGGTGAGTTGTTCTACTTCTATGCATAACTGCCAAGCCCTTCCATTACAAACACGATCAGTCTCCAGAATATTAAAAAAAAAGTGGTATTTTAAAACGGGAAGTGGCAGACTTTCACCAAAACAGTAGTTTATCGTGTGGAGTGGTAGGGTTGGTGAGTATATATACGTTGTAGTTTTCTGGAAAAGTTAAGACGCATACACAAGGTTAGAGTGGTAAGTGATTAGATTACTGACAGAAAGTCCATAAAAGTGAACAAGAGGTTTATTGTAATTATTATTTATGTATTTTGGGGGGGAACGGCTGATATGTAGATGTCAGAGTTTAAAAAGTGAAATATTTTCTCTAATAAGTACGTGTTAACGATGCTAAACTGCTTTATTTTCCATTGTGCCCATCTTTTATATTATCAGGCCTGTTCTGCGCAGAACAAAGCCCCCAAAAGATGAAAAAGGGGTATTATTCCAGCGTGTCTAAAAAATGCTCGCACATTGTGTTACTCTGCTGCCATCTCCTGGCTTATAGTCACGATTGCAGCCTTGCACCCAATCTTTTAAGTTATACTATTGTTTTTAATCTATCAGTAGTGCATACATCTTCATTTGCGAGACTAAATTGCTGCTTTGAGTAACCTCATCTCATCTCATTAGCTGCACCGCTTATCCTCAGTAGGGTCGCGGGCTTTCTGTGAGTAACATTTTAGTGAAAACGGTGAATTTTTCGTACAGGTCTAGATGGATTATTGTGTTTACTAAGCTTTCTAATGGAAATATAACCTTCTTGAGTGCTGGAATGATCAAAAACTAGTAGTAATGTATGTATCCCTTTAAATCCTATTTGTAATCTAGATGAATCTATTTTCTGTTTCTATTCAGGCGAAGGTGGACAGCATGGCCGGGGCCTACCAGCCCATAAGGCACGCCCTGAGGGCGGAGGTCGGTGTGGACGTCGCCGCCCTGCTGGCCGCCAGAGAGGACGTCTGCAACCTGGTCAAGACCAGTAGCGGCGCTAGTCGGCGCCTCACGACCTGCGCCGTCAACAAGGTTGGTTGCAATTCTTATCACTGAGAGCAAGGATTTGCAAATGTCTTTTCTATCTTTGTACTTTGTTTGAATATAGTCTTTTTCATATTGATTTTTTTGGTGCAAAATACAAATAATGATGTCTTTAATCCTGCTGTTTTTAATAATTCGTTTTTTAGAAAAACGTGACCATTTTCACTCCTATCCTGGACTATAAGGCGCAGCCCCTAAAAATAGTTTTTAGTGATATAGTTTTCCATATATAAGGCGCACTGGACCATAAGGCGCGGCCCCTAAAAATAGTATATTGTGATATAGTTTTCATATATAAGGCGCACTGGACTATAAGGCGCGGCTCCTAAAAACCCTTTTGTGACATAGTTTTTATGTGTAAGGCGCACTGGACTATAAGACGTGGCCTCTAAAAAGTCTTTTTTGTGATCATAGTTTCACATGTAAGGCGCACCCTTTAAAAATAGTCTTAGTCGGGGCGGCAGTAGCTCAGGAGGTAGAGCGATCGTTTTAGGATTAAGGGATCCCAGTTCGAATCCCGGCTTGTCCGTGTTACATGTGGAAGTGTCCTTGGGTAAGACATTGAACCCCCAATTACCCCCAATAAGTAGGTTAGCGCCTTACATGGCTGCAATGCCGCTATTGGGAAATGTGAAGCACAATGTAAAGCGCTTTGGGACTTGAAAAACGCTATATAAATGCAGATCATTTTATTTCATTTCATGTCTTTAGTGATATCGTTTTCATATATAAAGCGCACTGGACTATCAGGCGCGGCCCCTAAAAAAGTCTTTTGTGAAATAGTTTTCATATATAAGGCGCACTGGACTAAGAGACACATGGGATTACAACAATATGAGCTAAGGTTGCATTAAAAAGAAATACTTAGATTAAAAATAGAATCATTTATTTCATACAACATGAATTAGAATGATGTCATCCGGTTTTACCACTAAAATTAATTTTATCAATAAAACATCGCCATATTAACCACAAGGGGGCACTCCAAGACCACTATTTCTCAAAGGCAAAACAGTTACCGTATGCAGTTTCGTTTAATTTGGGGTTGGTACGCCTTTTTCATGGGCAAATTCAAGCCGGTTCTCGTTTTTTTCCAGTCGCGTTCAAAAGGAAGAAATCCAGGGCAAATCAAATAAACGAGGGACTAAATCTTAAACTCCAGCCCCTAACCCAGCAGTTAGCAACCCAAAATGTTAAAGGAGCCGTCACGGAGCAAAAATATATAAAAACCAACGCGTTTGCGGTCGCAAAATCAATCAAAGCATTTTAGATGAATACAAAATGGGGACTCGTATATTAAAGTCGGGCTTTAAATGTTTTATATTTATTCCAAATAATCGTAAAGCATCGGGGACGTTTTGTCATGTTCTCTGCAGAAAGCCATTACCATACCGTAGAACTACAATTCCTTCATGATCAATTTTGAAACTTTTCTGAGAAAAGCTAATTTGCCAGTGCGTGTTGCTGACCCCCAACCTAACTCTAGCTGTAACCCAAGCCCGAACCCCGTTCTAAACCATAACCTAAGCTAAGTTAAGTTAAGAACCCTCACATGGAGCTCAAACCCTAGTTCCTAGCCCTATTCCCAACTGTATCTCAATACCCTTATAAGGAGTGTAAATCTTCGTTTCTAACCCTAGATGCAGTCCTATTTTGGAACCCTAAAATAAGTTGAAAACCATTATTTGAACCCCAAACCCTAGCTCGGCAACTAACCTAAGAAACATGGCAACAATTTCAAGCATTTACAAGGATTTCATGCACCTGTATGAACACAGTTAGTCAAAACTATACGTTTTCATTTTGATTGCCGTAACTTTTGGCACGCCAGGCGCAATTTGGAGTTTTTCGGTGCGCCTCGGAGTCCGGAAAACGCAGTACACAAAATCCAATATGTCTTCCTGCCGTCGATCAGGTCCAAATGGGAAGAGTCCCCGACAGAGGAGGGCGTCCCTCGGAAATCGAAGCCCCCCTCCCGGAGATGCCCCCTTGGCAGAAAAGGCAAGACGGCGGAGGATGGAGAGGGGGTAGAGGTGGTGGATGGCGAGGAGGAGGAGGAGGCGGAGCTTGGCATGGCGGGAGACACCACCACCACGGTGGACACGGGGGGAAGCGAGGTCGGTACCATTACTGACTTCGTCTTATTAAATTAGTGATTTGTTTTTTACCCTAACTGAGGCGACCTGTTTAGATATTACCTGTATGGATGGCTCTCTGTCGCTAACTCAAACAGCAGTCTACTAAATCCTCATTAAATGTTGTATAAAGGTCTTGTACATGATACATATCTTGATTTCTTTATTTTGAAAGTTTGTTTTGCTAGATCCGAGATCACTTCACCACTAGGGGGCGCCAGGTAGCAGTAGCCTGTTATTAAAAGTACAAGGTACTGTTTGCTCCATTGCCGCGTCCTTTCTTTTTGTGCATGTACGTGGCCTGTGAATATCATAGACTTACACAATACGGAGCTGGATACAACTGAGGCACACAATCCATCTGGGATCAGTTGCTTGAAGTTATGGTACTGTAATCCCTTGGTGATCATGGCTAACAAGGACCAGAACCCCCACAATATGCACATTTCACAAAGTGGCCCTTCTACCTTTTTTAACATGCTCTCTGTTCACTTTAGGCATAAAACATGAAACAAATGAGCTTTATCGGCCTCGGCGATCATCAAATAGCGATAATGGATCAGGACTGGACAGTTGTTTATTTTATGTAGATAGAGCAGAAAAAGGGCCACTGTGCTTTCTCAGCCATGACTCGCTGCAATCTTTGACTGGGGATAATGGATTGCAATTACACCGTTGTTCTAGGCAGAAAAACCGCAAAAAAAGCCACTGTGCATGACATCGATTTGCTCTCAGCCCCCAATCTTAGCAATTGGGGATAGTGGATCATGGCCACACCTGTGCATTTTATTTCCTCAAAAAAGTGCCTACTGCCAGTCACTGCCTTAAGCAATATGGGAATAGGGATTAAGGATTTTAGGTGAGAATAATGGCAACAGAAAAGCTGCCAGGCCTGACAAACGTGTGCAGTGGGCCGCTGCTTGAAACAATATGCAATTAGGGGATAATGGGTTACGGGATATATGTCAACCCTCAATGCACCGAGGCCACGGAGAACCTTCACAAGGGATAATGGTAGTACTCCTGAAATAGTCCATACCGTCGGACGGTACATTCAGAAACACCCCCCCCCCTAAAAATGGACCGATCCAACGTGAACAATCACGAAAGCTGAATTGGCGAACGTAGGTTTATTTTGATGCTTTGCTTTTTTTTGGCACCATAGATACTTTTATACACTTTATACAGTTGTGTACATTATCCCCCCCCCAAAAAATTCAACTTTGGAGCAGTTCAATAAAAATCACTCACTCTTTCACAGCAGTCCTTCAAAATAAAAGCTAGCGGGCACTTGATCATAAGTTAAAAGTCATAGAAAAGGTTCAAGTCTAAAACGAGAAGCTAATACTGTCGGGTGAGCGGGGCGCTTTTGGCGTCAGATGAGGCGAGAGTTGCGCAAGTACTGGACCAGAACCTTGTAGATGAAGTTGTACTGGGACAGCGTTTGCACCATCAGCATCCTTTGCTCGCGAAGCTTCAGCAGCACCGTTTTCATGTCTAGCATCTGCGTGGGGGAGAAAGGAATACTCGCCTTTTTAAAGGGGGGGGGGGCTTTGCTCTTAATCGCCACGAGAGGGCGCCAAATAGACGCTTCATAGAACATAGGTCTTCAGGATCAGACTGTTCGGACATGCTCACTAAGCGTCATTCTGTTTGAGGTCCTTGTTATAAGCACTAGATTTGATATTGTGTCGTATTTTTTTACTACCCAATTACTGTAATGGTATTGTGTTGTATTTCTGTAGACATATTGAATTATTTCCCTTGTAGTATTATTGTAGTGTTTCTGTAATATTACTG
This sequence comes from Urocampus carinirostris, assembly GCF_059441175.1. Taxonomy (NCBI): domain Eukaryota; kingdom Metazoa; phylum Chordata; class Actinopteri; order Syngnathiformes; family Syngnathidae; genus Urocampus; species Urocampus carinirostris. Next base: position 33,722,071 of record NC_142363.1, on the reverse strand, counting down.
CATCTGTTTTTTCTGTAATCTTTTTGTATTACATTATTCCTCGATTGTTTCAGTTGTAATTATTTTGTATTACTGCAGTTATGGTTTAGTGTCGTATTTTTGTACAGAATATTAATGTAGTGGTATTTTTCTCGTATTTCTGTAATATTACTGTGGTTGTAGTTTTGAACTATAGTATTACTCTAGTCGTGTTTATATGGTATTTTCTTTGTATTGTTACTGCAGTGGCGTTTTTGCTAATACTTATGTAGTAGTGTTTTTTGTATTACAGTAGTGGTATTTTTTCTAGTACTATAGTATTACTGTAATCATATTTTGTAGTATTCTTTTTCAAAATGAATGCAAAATAACAAATTAGGCCCCTGTTTTTGATTTTGTTTTTTAGTAAATTGGAGCGCGAGAGATTTTTCTTCTTCCAAGAGGGGTCATGACATAAGATAATTGAGAAGCGCTGCATCAATGTCCAATGAGTTATAATACTTGCTAAGTCACGTTTGTTAGTAAGGGATAGCGCGCTTGTCCTTGATCGCCACGGGAGGGCGCTAAAATCTCGTAGTAGGAATAAATAGTGGCTCGCGTATTAGCGACGGGCGCGAAGTCGAGCGGGAGACGTACCTGGTTATGCTCCAAGCAGGCGATCATGATCTCGGACAGGATGACCACGCCGCTTCTCCCCACTCCGGCGCTGCAGTGGACCAGCACGGGCATGTCGGCGTTCTTGGGCTCGCCCACGCCGTCGGTGTGCCGGCGCACCGACTGGATCTCCTCCAGGTAAGCTGGCGAAAGCGCGGGTCAGACCTGGCAGCGATAGTACGAAGGCGAGGGATCACTCACTGAGGAAGCCTTTCAGGTCGTCGGGGCAGCCGTGATCGGGCCAGTCCGTGTACTGCAAGTGCCAGAGGGTCCTCTCCTGTCCCGATCCCATGTGCTTGATCTTCAGGCCGGTGGTGGCGTAGCAGCCCGACTCGGTGCGGAAACGCGTGGTGATCTTGAAGCGACCGTACGTAACCGTGTTGTGGCGAGAACCCAGACGGGGCCAGTAGCGGAAGCTCTTCTCTCGCCCGCTTTCCTGAGAAGGCAGAACGTGACCGTTTTTCAGGCAAGTCTGCGTTGACGATTGTTCTATGGCGCGGTTTGAATGAGTTTTGCCATTTCCAATTTCGGGCCCCTGCAGATTGCATGAGGAAGCTTACAGGCAATGTTCCCTCTAATTTTCCACAGGTCTGAGCGTTCACACAAAGTCGGTGAGCAACAGCAATCCCAAGTGTGGCAACTAATCCATTATCAAACATGTCCAAAACTTGACATTAAAGAAGCCAAAACAACCTGAAGAGCATTTAGGACTCGAAAGAGCCGATTCCTTTAAGTGAGCCGAGCCGAAGAAGCCAGTTCTCGAAAAACTATTGACTTTACTCAACTTCATTCAATTTCGACTTCAAAATACTGCATTTAGAACACAGCGTCAGGGGAACCCGTGTATTTTGACCTTCGTGTACTGTAACTTTGACTTAATTTGCTTCTTAATTAGCAATTTGGAGCCCTGATTTTTGTGAGCTGGCTAGATTTTTTTGTGAGTGGAAAAGCTCTAGGCAGTGCGCAATTGCGCACACACGCAGCTTAGAGGAAACATTGCTTCCAGGCCAAGCTGACAGGAGACACGTTCTGATTCAAAACATTTTAGGAAATTAAAGCCTTCATTCAAAACAGACATCTTAGTGTAATTTGGATAAAGAGGGACAAAACAGAGTTAAGATGGCTGCTACTAACCCTGCAAATAAAATGCAAGTCCTGTAATTGAGTCTCTTTTACCCCTAGCCCCACATTGTTTTCTTCTCTAGCCACTCATGTTATCTACTATTATTGTTAGCTGATCCGTGTAAACAAAAAAGCTTTTACCATTCTTCCGCAGCTGTTCAGGTCCCGATACTAGATACATTTGGATTTGCTCTTGCCATGGTTTTACAGAAATCAATCAAGGATTGTGCACACTTGCGTTTAATAAAGGTGCGTGGAAATGAATCACGAGTGGCGTTACAAACGTTTCATTGGAATACCTTCCGAGCATCACCCGTACTGTTCTTTTCAGGATTTCATTGGCTAACCAACGTGTCAATCATTATCTGAATCCGGTATTACTGGCTAAAGAAGACGATCTCCATTTTATCAGTACAGACACTTATAGGCCAATGAGGGCTGTGGACTGTGGAAAAAAAAAAGCCTGTTATCGTCTGAGAGTGGTGTCAATTGAAAGGGGAGGGCCAACGGCCATATTGGGAATCATTTTACGCGTCTGTTTTTAAAGGGGAGTTTTGGTGAGCTATCACTGCTTTATACATTTCAGGTATCTTGTTTCAGACTAATCGTGATGTTTGTGCGTTGAACTTAATCTAGAATCTCAAAAGTTTGAGCTTTCCAGTGATATGTTCCATGATGCGTTTCAGTGACTGCTCCATTAAAGGGGTTAAGAATTTCGAATCTGGGTAGAAAATATTTCTTGGAATAAGAAAAATAATCTCCTATCATGGTAACTCAACTTCTTATGGCAATTTATTATTGAAAACTGGATACCTATAATGAGCAACCGTAGTTTTGCGTGCATCGTATTCACGCTAAAATAGTCATAATACTGCACCTCTTCGGCGGTAACCATGGCAATGATGGCGACGCTCTGCTCCCACACCATCTGCCAGAAGTCTTGACACGTGTTGGAAAGAGGCCCCTGGCTCGCTATGTAGTTCCATTCCTGTCCTCCGACATTGATCTGCGGAAACCGAAAAAAAAGGTTTCCCCTTCCAACAAAAACAAAGGGCTGAAAGACGACGCGAGCCACTGCAAAACCTGCCGCGCCACAAAACTTCCGTCGCTAGCTTGCGTCGCAGCATGCCGCGCATTTCACAGCACGCCGTGTTTTTTTTTTTCGTGTGTCAACTAAGGGCCGCACGATTTTGAAAAATAAGAAAAAACAAATGGCACATTTTCAGACTGGTTTCGATTTTCAATTTAAAAAAAAAAAAAGCCTTTTCTGCGCTCGTTTTTGGGATTGTGTCCCCGACGTGCCATGCTACAAATAACCTTAAGGAAACAGCGCCCTCTTCTGGGGAGTTTTGTTAGGGTTGCTGTCTGCTGGCCATTGATAACTTTGACTCACTGAGGTTCACACGGTGGGTGTGTGCCTGGTTGGCATAGCAGACTATTTGCAAAATTAGCCTCGCCTTTAATGGCGAGTGCGGTTAAAACTTGCCCCTGATTGACCGGCGTTGTTAAAACCAGAGATGTGACAGTTCGGGTGAGCCAAACATTCCATAACCCGAATAAGAAAAACACAAACACGGAACTATCATTCCTGCTAAGTCGCAATATCGATCCGATTTGGGTTAATGGCGCAGCCCCTAGTGTCAACACCCTACTTCACTCGTGCCTTACCTTAATATGCGACGCGTTGATGTAGCCGGTGTTGTTCTCCTTGGTGGGCACGAGTTCCACGCGGGTGTCGTCGTAAGGAAGGACGTCCTGGAAACGGTTCTTGTCGGCGCTCTCGGCCATTTGGGCCACGGTCAGCTCGGCCCCCGGACGACACTTGGGGATGCTCTCGTACTCTTTCAGTAGCTCGCCCATCTCCATGTGCCGCTCCAGGATTTTGCACTGAAAGACGAGGGGGATAGAATTGGGGTTTTGTGCATTTACGTCACGATAACCTGGACTGGATTTTTAACACGGTCTTTGGTTATCAATCGAAATAATATATATCATTCTACGCCAGCAAAACCAAATTTCAGTTCATTTACAACTGTGGACATAGCACACGCTAAACAATACATTGGACCCCTGAGTTACAGCCTTCCTAGCTTACAATGATTTCACGTTAGGATGTGGAATACATCTAAGAAATCTACATACTCGCACGAGCAACATAAGAAGCTAGACAGAATCTGCAATGATGACACAGGGCAGAAGACGGTGTCAGTAAGTCAAAGTTCCCAATTCCGTAAAGCACGTTTTCATTGTGTTTATAGACGAGTCCCAAAACTTGCAAAACCTTGATAACAATGAAAACAAAGCTTGCGATGATCAAGAAATACAAAGGCACACGCCTCATTATCTTCACCGAGGAATATGACAATAACCAGAAAAATTATCAATAATACAGAGGCAATTAAAGCGAGTCTTCTAAGTGCTCAACAATCTTCACTATTCCAAGTTTTAAGATCCAAAGTCTCCCTTTCCCCCGGCATCTACCCGCTACTCCACTCAACAAACTCAAGTCACGTCACGCGAGGGTAAATAAAATGTCATTTTTTCCTTGTGTGTTTATGTTATGTAATCATAAACCCGTATATTACGTACAAGTACAGGCATGTGCTATTTTTGTCTCCAATGTTTATTATGTAAGTAAAATGTTCATGTTTTTACCCAGGATACTAGGGTTTAGTTTATTACCATGAGATTCCATCCCCATATTGCGATTTGCGATCCCACCCAAAATCAAATTAATGTTGTATCCTGAGATCTTCTGTATAAGTGTTTATTATTCAATTTAGTACCAGTTCCCTGCAACCTTGTCTGAATACACTTACCGCGGTCAAAGATCTAAAACCAAAAGGTTTGTTCTTCAATGTACCATCAAAAGTAAAACAATCACTTTATGTCAATACCTGAAGGACCTAACTGTTGATGCTGACATTAGTACACCACCTAAGGAGGCTTTTGTTAGTGGTGAATAACGTAACAGAAACAACAAATTCCTACCCTCTCGTCATTGGAGTCTCGCTCCGTCTCGTCCTTGACTTGACTTTGTGCCGGGTGCCTCAAGACCGACAGTCCATTGAGATGGGCGACCTTGAGAGGCCCCATCTTCCTCACATCTGACCGCATGCTCTTCTTCATGCCCTGGCGAGAGCAATAAGTGCAGTGAGGACGAATGTATTGGCTTCTGGAACGCGTTCTAGGAGGGTGGAGACGTCGGCTCGTCGCTCGGAGCGTTGACTTAAAATGTCACCCAGCGAGTTTTCAGACATGCTTTCGAAAATCGAGTTTCGTGCCAGAACACCTAAGTGGGAGCTGATGTCACATTGATTTGAAAGTTTAATTGAGAGCAAATCAACCTTTGTGGAAGGACCAGGAACACAAAATGATAGAAAGAAGAACAAGGAGTTACGTCAGATATAAATAGCGCTTTACTCCTGACCCAGAAAATCTGCTTTCATTTGCTGCCTGGCTTAAAAATGATGTGGATGTGGGGTCTGTTAATTGGACGGAAGCAAGAATGTGTGCCGGGGATAGACGTGAATGACAAAGGATAGTTAAGGAATAACCGATAAGTCAGATAATTACAGAACCTTGGATTGCAGATAGACCCCAGCAAATAAAACCTACAGCACTTTTTGATAGAAGCAGGTAAAAGGTGGGCTACTGTTACTTGAGGCTGCTTCTGTTTATTGGGCTAGTGCTTAGGAGTATCAAACAAGAGCTGATCTTCCCAGGAACTGCATAAAAACCAAAATGTCTTCATACTTTGGATTTAAAATTTAGGAGTGCCGGCCTTAGTGGTCCATTTTCCACTTCTGTTTACTTTCCCGCATTTGGACGTACCGGATTTAACCTGACAAAAATCGTTTCAGGGGAAAAGCTTTGATTACAAAAATCACCCAGAATGAAGTCACGATATATGCAAGAATTGTTTTGTTTTTTTGTCCCACCCTTACTGATAAATGCAACTCCCAACTGGCTAACCCAGGTTCCCTGGTGGCCCGCTTGGGCGGGGAGCCGAGGAGGGATCGCACCATTTGTTGCGATTGGGCTAAACCAGTGTAGGCTTTTTGCTGATAAGTTTTGCATGGCACAGCAACTCAGCCCTTGTTGAGCTGTGAGCTTAATGTGTCAGGTTGGAAAGAGCGAAGTGGAATGAATGTGTGTGTGTGTTCTAGACACTAGCCACCTAGGGGGATATGGCTTTGGCAAATAGATAGAATAAAAATGACTCACAGGAGGAGGTAAACCTTCAATGGTCTTTTTGGCTTGAGGCACGTCAGAGACCGGCCTCTTGAATTCCTTTTTGGACTTGTGCTTGGCCTCGCCGCTCAGGTCTCCTTCCGACACGGAGGGCATCATTCTGGCTTGCCGCATGTAGAGCGGCTCCGTGTCTTGCATTCGAGGATGAACCTTATAGGTGAGGGCGGCAGCGAGCGAAGGGTCCAGAGACGAGCCAATGGGATAAGCCGGCGGGGGTTCCAGGGGGATCTGTTGTCGAGGAGCCGTCGAGAATTGTTGTTGCGGGGTCTCCTCCGGGATGACGGCATCGTCGTGAGAGAGCGGCGTGCGGCGACCTGCGTCGTCCTCCAAATCTTCTTCATCGCCGCTGCTGTGCACCAGCATGGTGGCGTCCGAGAGAGATTTCTTGTGCCCGTACTTGGAGTCAGCCTTGGTGTCGCTCCTGTCTTCTGTTTTGGCACGCTCCAAAAACACGTTCAGCTGCGAACCTTGCGAGCGAGGATTGGCTGCGGCTTCCGAAGAGGACACGCGTCGCTCTTTCAGCCTCACGCCCTCCAGACTTTGCGCCAGTCCGGCGATCTCGATGGAGTTGCGCTTCTGGATGTGAGGAGGTGGTCTCCGCGTAGGTCCGATAAAAAGCGGTTCTGACACTTCTTGCAGAGAGTGAGCTACGGGCAAACTGTCCTCCTGGAAGGTTTGGACCGAGTGGTGCACGCGACGCGTGATGATGAGGTCCGGGTTGCTGCTGCTGACGTAAAGATGTCGCGAAAGGTCCGGCGTGCTGTTCGCAGGCCGAGGGTGAGCGTACGGATACGGGGGTGGCGGTCTGTACACCTGCGTGCGCATAATATTGGGGGCCGGGTACTCTTGGGCTTGCTGCAGCTGCACGTTGGTGAGCTCCGGGACACTGACCGCACCCACAACGGGTCTCCTCTCAATGGGGTAAAGGTGGTACGGTGAGGGACTGTGGAAGCTGGAGCCCACGTGGAAGGGGTAGTGATGATGGTGCTGGGTCACCCCGCCGCCACGCTCTCCGCTGATTTCAGGCTGACTGTAAACGAGCGGATCCGGCCTGCTGTACGCGTAGGAGTTTCCGATGTTCAGGTTCCTCATGGAGTGACTCTGCCGGTGCTCGTGGGACAAAAGCATCCCCGCGCTGCCGCCCCGGTTCTTCTGGCGCATGACCGTCTCGTAGTCCGGAGTGGCGCGGTAAGAAGGCGGGATGAGGGCGCTGTGGCGGTGCGAGGGCACGTAGTCCAGCCGGGTGATGTCGCTGGTGATGGAGGGGTTGGAGGACATGGGGGAAGGCTGGAGGTAGTGTTGGGGGTTGGTGAGAGAGCTGGTGCTGTGGGCACTGTACACGCTGCCGTTTCGCAAGCGCCCGCCGCTGTTGTATTCCATAGCCGGGCAGTCCAAGCTGGTTTGAGAGTGGTAGTAGTAACCGTTCTGGCTGTTCATGTACAGGTTGTCTATGACGGAGCAACTTGTGATTAATATTGATAATGAGCTCTGACGCAATGAATTGAAAGTTACCTTGTGATGAATTGTAAGCTTCAGTGAAGTGGCCGTTGTAGTGCATTTGTGGCGGGGGCATCATGTACCCTTGGGGCTTTGGCTGCTGTTCGGACAAAAAGAAGAACTTAAGCCATATCAAGACTGATTTTAAAAAAAAAAAAAAGAATTTGAATAATCAATGATAAAATTGATATGTATCAAACTGCGAACTCACAAGAGACAATCTAGTTGACGATCTGCGTCTGACTGGGTTGATGACAGTGGTCGGGCTTTGTCTGGGAAGAAAACAAAGACACAAAAACACATATTGCTGAGAAATATCGCCTCCTATTTCCTTGAGGAAAAGGAAAACTCATCTCAGCTCAGTTTAAAGACGCTTAAAAGGTTTACATTTAAATGAGAAGGAAATATTTAGCCTCGATCTCTCCTACTTGATATCAACAGCTATCCATTGAGTTTTAAAGAACAAAACTAGACCCCCAGGATAAGGCAACTTATTTTCACTCTACTGTGTGGAATAATGTATTTTTCGGCTCCTCTTTGCAGCATGACAATACCGTATTTTTTGTACCGAATATATTAGCTTTGAGTCCCAAGACTTGCAATGATGCTAAAAAACAAGACAATGACATGATAACCATAGGAAAGAAGCGTGCGATGATCAAGAAACAAAAAGAAGGCACACGAATGGCTATCCTTTCTAAGTCAGACAGCCCTAACCAATCGACAATCAGGAATATAAAAAAAGAAAGAAATTTTCTTAGGGTGATACAATTATCGCAAGTTCTAAAATCAGTTTCATTCTTAACCTATCACCCCCTCCACCGCATCCACCCACTACCCCACTGTACCAGCTCAAGACATGTCACATTAAAGGTAAATACAATTTTTTGTTTTTCTCGTTATTTGTATTTATTTATAGTTATGTGTATAGCAGATCAGTAGTACTTACTATTATTCAGATTTTTATCTGGGGTACGGAGCTAAATATCATAGGTTTCTATCCCCTATTTTACAGCAATTTCACTTTGCAATCCCTGCCAGAATGGATTCATATAGTATCCTGGGGGTATACTGTTTTAATATTTGTAAAATTGAGACAATTTTGAATATGGGGGTGAAAACATATACAATTCTGGCAAGTATGTACACAAAACGGCTCTGAAATTACACTGTCAGAAATCCTAATGTTTGTATTATTGGCAACTGCTTTTAAAACAGTGCCTCAAAATGAAGTAGCATTGCTATGATTGTACTACTCAGCTAACCGCTGCTCACCCCTTATTGGAAGACGGAGAGGGACGAGAAAGCATTTGAAAACGAGGAAAGGCAAGAGCGAGGAGGGACTTCTGGGAGCCCTCGGGAGGCGCGGGGTCGCACTCCTCCCTGAGGAAGTCACAAGTGAGTCTCACAGGAGTGGCGCTCGCCACAAAAGAGGCAGGAAGTCGGCTAGACGTGTCTGACTTACAGGCTGCTCTTGTTCAGCTTATAAAACTTGAGTCTGGCCAGACACATACGGCACACGTATTTGGAAGTTTCCATGTCTTCCTGCGGTACACAAAAAGAGAGAGGATTGCATACCTACGCTCAGAGTATCAGCTGACGCTATCAGACTTTTATGGCTAGACAACAACAACACAGGCGCATTGTTCAGACTAATTCCTAAACGAGAGAGCGATGTCGAGAGAGGGAGTGTGAGAGACTTACAGTCTGGAATTGGACACTCTCCTCTCTGTTGAGCAATTCCAACGCGAAGAAAGACCTGTTGTGACTCATGTTGTTGATTTCATTCCACCTGACGCAAGTAAAAAGCAAACATGATGTCAGTGCAGTCTCGGTAAAATGCTCAAGATTAGAAATTCACGATAATTATCAGGTTGATGGTTATCACGCTGATAAAGGGCAGTATGTCACAGGTTTTAGCCCGATAGAACAAAAAAAGCCGATAAATAGTCATTTGATGCGACTCTATAATATTCAATCAGTCTCCACTACTAATAATAATAAAAAACCTGTGTTCCTCATTTAAATTCATGATGATTTTGTAGAGAAGAAGTAGCATACTTTGGTTGTCTCTTCTGTCTACCTATCCACAATGTGCATTAGGCACTGGAGAGCTCAGTCAAAATCGGTGTGATGGCTAAGGATAACGTGATTGTACGGGCTTCTGAACTTTAGCGAGTACATGGTTTTGTTTTTAGAATATTGTTTGGCACACTACTGCGTGTCTGTTGGTGCTTATTTAATTAAGATTGACAGCTTGCTGGTTTGAATTGACAGCGGCCCAACTGTTCCTTTTCTCTACTAGATGTACAAAAAGCGTAATATACATATTTAAATGTTTTGTATTTATTGGGCAAAACATTGCGGCAAAAATTTGCTTGACATGGGCCACTGTGATAAGTTTGCTCAATGTAGTTGCATTAGAATTTGAAATTTATTAAAACTACTATTGTATACAGCTAAGATAACACCACTTAAAATGAGTGAGTCTATTTTTTGGCTAAGGCATGTGTACCATTCAGTATTGTAACACTTTTTTAATGTTTTAAATTAACGTAATTTCACATGAGAACACCCATAATCACACAGACTTTGCATTTTTTCGACACCTTTTTCTTGGCCAAATTCAAGGACGTAAGACAATTTTCCAATTTTTACAGTCACATTAAAAAGAGAAATCCGGTGTGAATCATGTATTTTGCCGAGCCAAAAATATATCTGTGATTTACACATGCAATTTTTATTCCGTAATGTTTATTTATCAAGATAAATTTTAGATGGTGTAAATCGCAAATACATTTGTCAATCTGAACAAAACGTATAAATATTTTTGAAAAAGAATCTCTCACTTTAGTTAATAGACGTTGGGTTAAAATTACGGGAATACATACCTTACATTTTAAGTTGCAGGAGGTTCTTCTTAATACAATTTATGACTAAGAAATGCTACCTTAATTATATGCATGGCCCATAATCAATGTCCATAATTGATGCGTAATCCTTGCTCTCATACACATTTCATAGTATCCTCGTGGGTGGGACACAAAGGGGGTTGCTTCAAAGGACAATGCCATACAAACTAATGCCAGCTACCGTTAATCACGAGGGGGGAAAAAAAAGGCAAAGCGGAGCCACCAGTCATCAGTATTGGTCCCCAGCAGCAAGATTTTATCAGTTTTGGGTAGGAAAAAAACTTAATGTGTATTCCTTTCTCAAGACCAATAACATGTCTCATGGTTCTACAAAGGAACCAAAAAGAGACATTATTCGTGGAATTATCCGTCTTCCTGACTAATTTAAGGAACATTAGAGAACTGCTTAAACTACCTGAATAAATGAAGAGGCCTGCCGTTTTTGTGCTTGACGAAGATGCCATCGAGACAGGAGCCCAACGTTACATCCATGCCTGTATTGTCCTGTTGACACAACACGAGAGAAGCTCGAACATTTTTGGACAGGAACTGTAGGCCAACTTTAACCCACCTTGGCTTGATAGCTTTCTTGGCCGTAGCCCTCCATTTTTTCCACCTCTTGCATGTACAACATCTCTGCATCGGGGGAGGACAGACCCCTGGGAACAATCAGAGTCAATGATTTCAAGTACCCAAGGCCTTGCTAAGAACTCTCATTATTCTAGTTAACATTTGATCGAAAAAAAAAGAGGGTTCTTTTCAGAAAGGAGAGCATTTTGTGATTTGTTATGAGACCTTTCTTACACCTCCAATCATTCAGGCTCACCTATATGACTGATAGAGAAGTGCCACTTTCTGAGTGGCGTCCTCCAACACTCGGTCATCCTGGATCCAGTCCTGCAGTCAAGTCCCAACAATGCAAAGTGTTTTTTAAAATAGTCCTCTCACGGGCCAGATGTAATTATTCTTCATAATTAAAAATAATCAGGAAATTGCTTACGATAGGAAACAGAGCAAACTTTTGAAGAAACTCCTGGGAATTGTAGCGGTTGTAGTCTCCAAAATCAGCTGTGGGAGTAGGAAACGATGCATCAAAACTATAAAAAGCCATTTGTCTTTATCCAGAAAGTGCTTTCAAGCAGTTGCAGCTGTCACAAGATTTGCATGGAGGAATGAATTATGAGCATTTCATTTTTCAAATTTGTTGAACAATGTCAGCACTACAAATCACACATTTGCATATGCATTTATTGTTGCTGCCAGTTTAGTTGGCAATAGAGTGCAATTAAGCTCAGTAGTTCACTTTTAATCGTTCAAGGGCACACCTATCAACCGCGAGTGACTAAATGTGCAAAACTCTAGCTAAACAAATCCTTTTTAGGGAATAAATATGTGTGAAAATAAATGTCAAACATTAAAATCAACTGGACCAAATAATATATGTAAGGACCCTTTTTAATGCAGAATGTCTACAGCTGCAGGCTAAAGATGATGCAGCAACTTTGCAAAAAGGTACAAATAGTTTTTTTTTCTTCAAGAAAAGAATTCAAAGAACTATGAGATAAAGAACTAGCGTAATTAGTCAATTATGCACAAACAGTTCGAGCTTTGCCACTTGTGTCACAAATTTCGCCATACGAAAGACGTTAAAAGACAATGTGCATCACTAACGGAACAGCAGTGATATCAAGTTGACTCTTAAAGGCACAGCGTGTTTAGTATCAGGGGAATCTGCACAGTTCAATGAACAACATATTCATTTCCGAATATTACATTTTTTGTAGTTTATAAAACCACAGCCAAAATAAAAAATGCAAGTAAGCATCCTTGTTACCTTGTACGGCTAAGCTAGCCAAACGGATGGCTTGCTCTAAAGTGCATGAGATGTGGCCCTCCAACACATCCTTCTTCAGCTGGAGATAATACTGATACCTGTGAGAGTAGATGTGGTCATTTAAGAACAGGAAATGGTCAAGTCATCCCCGAGAGTCGGAGGATTAGAATAGTCATTGATCAATAAAAAAGGCCTTAGTCACCTGGTGATCTCCTGCTGTAGCTGGGCAACACTGGGGATGTAGAAGACCACACCGAAGTAGACGGTCGGCTCCACTCCGTACTTGTCCAGCTGCTTCTTCAGCGGCTTGTCCAAGTCGATCCATCTCTGCTGGTTCTGCTTGTTCAGGTACCACAGACTGAAGAACGTTATCTAGGAAGTACAAACCATTTGTATCGATGGCACTCGTAACTCACGCAAGCACAGCCCTCTATACCTCTCTTAACTCGAGTCTCTGTGCGACCGCCTCCAAACATTCCTGCCCCGTGCTCTCCACCGACAACGTGAACTCCACAAACTCGCCATTGAGCTGCTGGATGCGAGTGACCAGGCAGCTCTTGCTGGATACCGTGTACCTCCTGGTGCGCTTGAGCTTAAAGCCGAACGGCAAGGGCATGATTCGGGATCCTTCGAGTCTAGTCCTCGTAAACCAATTGCCTAGGTTTTTCTTTTTGATGGATCTCACGAGTTGTGGGGCTCATTGTTGGACAGACCTGAATAGGTGGCAGGAAAACATCGTCACTGTCAAATGTAAACAATCAATAAATAGGAAATACATAAAATGACCCATAACATCAAAAAAACATGTCAACATAAACACCTCCTCAACTGCGTGACAATTAGAGGCTGTGAGCCACAGCATAACCCACTTTGTATACACTCGGCTGCACTTAGATGTACATATATAATCAGAATATATGTACATAGTCTTTTCCTTTTTGCATAGAGTACAGAGACCCCTCGCTACTTTGCACAACAAGTTATTTCCGGTTTTACTTCTTGGCTGACTTTGAATTTTTTTTTTTGTCTTTCTTGTAATTGATATCAACATATTGTGTTCAGCGGATAGCAGGGACTGATTAGGGAGGGCGCTCTGTCTGTGTGCGCGACTCTCATAGTCTGAAGTAAGCTAATAGTCAAACAGTGGAAGGGCACTGTCTCCGTAAACAAGCTAGGAAGCATAGCGACCGCTAGCCTTTAGTTGCTCGTTACATTGAAAAGAAATTCATCAATTCAATCGGACTACGGAAAGTCAAAAGAGCGCAACAAAATTGTGAATACCACTGCGTGCTTTGTGAGATTATAGGGTTCCAGAAAGGACTTGGGCGGCTTCTGGGAGAAGGCAAGAGCAATGCTGCTGTTCCAGTCCTGTATCTTGCCAACACCAGGTTCATTAGCCATAAAAACAAGGACTTGGAGCAACAACTCGTGGGAAACCCACTAGATTTGGGATGATTTTTCTTGAATTATCGCAGAGATCTGTCTCCAAGGACACCTGATGAGAGCGCACAGCTTGCCGGCCACTCTTTAAATTGCATTCTGGAAAGAGAAGCCCTCCATTTGTTTTACTATTGTATAATGATAATAAAACCGTTCATTCAGCTGCAATTATGTGTTATAATTTTTAAACCTGTAATTGTGACCGTCATGAACTCTTAATCGGTAATAACCTCATCTCAAGTTAAGTTTAACTTTGGGAGGTTTTTATGAAGGTGCGAAGCTACTTTGCAGATTTTCACTTTTTGCGGGTGGTTCTATTCCCCATTAACTGCAAAAACAGAGATCTTTGAATACATATTTTATTTTATTTTCATTGGATCCTAGATTTAAACTTGTTATCATAATTGTACATTGGGGTTGCAAACAAATTTCATTGGCATTTCGATGTTAACGACAATAAGACAATATTTTTTTTCATTGAAGCAAATCTATACAGAATGACTAAGTTATAAATTGTAACCTACATGAAAAACAAAATCAATCTTAATTTTCAAGGAGAGAATTTATGAGCTACAGTAGATCCCGCATTACGTCGTCCCTACCTTAGAAAGTGTTTAGGTTATGGAGTGGAATACTATGTTTTTTCAGCCCCTCTTTACAGCATTTACCCACAGTACGACATCAAAACCAAATTATTTCAAGTGCCCAAAAACGAACAAAATTCAAACTTTGCGGTGTTTGTACATATGACAGGTTATGTATCTAAGACGCCCGTCTGCCATTAGTCGACATGATATACATTAAGATACCTCTCTGGCAGACATGGGGACTTGAGACTTAGTGACTTGGACTCGAGTCGACTCGAGTCGCTGTTTTTATGACTTGTGACTTGACTTGGACTTGGCAATCTAAGACTCGGGACTTGACTTGTGACTTGACTTGCCCAAGAAAAAAATACTTGGGACTTACTTGGGACTTGAAGGTGAAGACTTGAGACTTACTTGAGACTTGCACATGTGTGACTTGGTCCCATGTCTGCTCTCTGCTATTGGTTAGCCTCAAGTCATCATTCCAATTACCTGGATTATTATCAAGCTCTCACAAAGCCTACTAACAAGCTGAAAATTGGCATCACCTGTGTTGGAGCAGAGAAACCTCCAAAACTTGCAGGACGTGCAGCTCTCCAGGACCGGGTTAGCCACCCCTGTGCTATTGGCTAAACTCCGTCCTACAATGCCTTTTTTTCTTTGTTCAGTTCAAAATCTCGTGTAACAAACTTAAATTTGTTTAGCTATGGGCCCCAAGACTTGCAGTGGTAATAATGGGAAAAGCAAGAAGATGATAACCATGGAAAAGGGGTTTAGGTTAATAAAAAAGGCACACAATTTGTTACCTTCGCTATATGGCTGTAATCATGAAGGCACACACACAAAGTTACTCTCACTATAAAGGGTTAATTATTTAAAAAAAAGGCGATTGGAGCTAGGAAATATTCCCAGAGCATGACAATCTTCACAAGTGGAAGATTTAAAACCACTTTCATTTTAATCTACTGTCTCTTCTCCCCTATCTGCATCCACCTTCTAACTCCACAGGACCAGCTCAAATCACATCACTCCAAAAGGTAAGTATAATGTCATTTTACTTTACATGAACAGTATACTTAATGTTGTTCAACCCTAAACATGTATATTACATATAAATAAAACGATTTCAATGTTTTAATGTTATAATCTGGGGTGGTTGTGGTTCTGGAATGCATTAGCTAATTACCATTGGTTTCTATCCCCCAGTTTGGGACCCCACCTCAGAGTGGATTGATATTGTATCCCGGGGTCTACTGTTTTTGGATTAATCTGAATGATTATATGAAGGGGTAACCATGACAGAACGCAAAAGACTTAATTTTATCCAAGTACGCCTCGGGTCTTTATTTTAGAAGTTGACGATTTGTTGTTAACTCATTTATGAAATTTAGTGTTGTTTGTCGAATTATATTAGCTTAAATGTGTCTAGACAATGCAGGTATTTTTACAATTACATCTCACATATATATGAATATATAATAATAATTATTTATAATTAATTATAATACAACGAACATAGAATAATTATGTGAACTTCGAACTCACTTTCCAGCAACTAGTCGGAACCTAAAACTACTTACTTATAGAAGACTCGAGAACGCTTGTTTAGTAAAATTCAGTTATAATTCGACACAATTACACCCACGCTAAAGGACTGAACACACTCAAAATATAATTATTTATAAAAAACTTAACAGTGAAATGTAACAATTAATATATATGTATATATATTAGCAAAATTAGCATTAACATGCTAACACACACCCAGTAAGTAGACGCCTCCCGCAAGTTCCTGACGTCGCCGGTAAATATTTTGGCCGGAACGCTGGACGTTACCGCAGAGCTGCCGGTATTCAAAGGTCCGAGGAGGGTTCGATTCCCGGGGGTAGCTCCATAAAAAAGGCAATATTTCAACAAAAATAAAATAAAAAACAATTTAAATGCCACCGTTTCTCGTGAAAAGTGTCACTTGACGAGCTTGTCGCGTGTTTTGCTTCCTGGGACATGCGACGCAACAGGTGTGTTCATCCGCGGATCTAGAATTTTTGGAATTCTTTCCCAAAATCTGCGACAAACAAACTTCAATATACGTTCCAAAAAATAGGAATACACTGTAAATATCAAAGTCACTCAAATTTGTTCTGACAAGTGTTTAAAAATAGGTGATTTTAACACCGTCGCGGAAGGAATTACAAAGATTTTCGAGGGGGGGAGGCGTGACCTCAGACAGCTGGAATGCAGTGCTGATCCGAATGGTTCGGTTGGCCGCCGAACTCCGTGTTTACCTTCTAGTTCGGCTTGCTACCTTCAACTTGCACGCTTAAAATTGATTTGTGCAAGAAAAAAATCCCCAACTTTTTTGAAAAATAGCTCCCGCAGTCGCATTCCTTTCCCGTACATTGAACTTTAGAAGTATTTAGAGCAGGCCTCCCAAACTTGCGGCCCTCAGAATGAAGCCCCCGCCTTCATAGGAAAGTTAAAGGGACAGTGTGTATTATTTGACCACTAGAGGTTCTAGGATTCTGTCATAATACCGAAAGCAAGTGCTAAAAATGGTAAATGGTCTGTATTTATATAGCGCTTTTCAAGTCAATGATTACCTCCCAAACAGTTTTACACCTGAACCAATATTACACATTTGAAAAAGTACTAATAAAGTAAGCGATGTCATTCTTGCATAAATGGAATGTGCATTGGATAGGATTACATGATCTTTTCCCTCATGTATTGCCAAAGTATTGAAGGATTTTATACATTTGACTAAAAAGGATTTTGTACGATCGCATACAAATTACATTTAAATGCAAAAGATATTCACTGGCTGAGCTGTGGGGCGAGGTCAATGCAACCTAATGGAGAATGCCGTTTACAGGAACAGCGGGGAACTGGGACAAAAGGCCGATAAGATAATCAGCACTTCTCGACGCAGACGGCCCTGGTGACGTAGAAACGCTCGGGGATGTTTTGACCATTTCAGACATTGAGGCGAGGGGGCTTTCCTGACACGCCTATGGGAGGAGCCGGCACACCATCTTGCGGGGAAAAACGTGGGCTGGGAGAAGAAATGCAGAAGATCGAAAGAGGAGGCTTGACAGAGACTCAAGCGACACTAATTCGGCTAATTCGATGGAGTTCACTTAGTTAAATTATTTAAGAAATTAAATCTGCCCCCGTGTGAAAATGTCGGCTATTCTTGTCCATCGTTTCCCATCAAGAAACGAGCGCGCATTGTTCGGAGAATGTAGGTTGTGTTTGGTTAATGGAGTCAGATAACTAATTTGAACAATTTGGAAAACTGTACATTTTTAGTATATTTAATTCCTAACAGTATCAAAAAATTATATATTTTTTTTAACCCAATGCAGCCCTCGACACAAAATTTACCCACGCCTGCTATCACAAGAATAAAATTGAGTACTCATAATGACCATAAGCACAATTTTTCCAGCTTTTTGCCATTTTAGGGGCGGTGGGTACCCGTAGCAGCATGATAGCGGACAATTATGTCATCTGCCCCTGGGTGAGGTACATGTTATGTAAAATAAATTTAATTTTTTGACCTATGAGCATGTTTAAAAGAATACACATTTATATGATAGTTAATGTACTTTTGCTAAGTACAGTATTTAATACAATATTCTTGTTTAAAAATCAACGACACGTTTTATAGTTACTCACGACAATAATGACCGAATAACGACAATAATTATTATGCCGTGAAGCAAAAACCTTTTTCTTTTTTTGAACTATTATAAAATCAAATACTCAGTCAAATAATAATTGAAATCATCAGGTAGAGAAGAAAAAAAGAGACCGTTAGCCAATCGGAAAACAGAACAGAATTCAAAATCCATGCCTCATTTTGTATATTTTAAACATGAGCTCAAGTAGCTGATTGGTCCATTTCTCACTCAAATAGATTTATACATTTTCTGTTGGGAGATTGTGTATTTCAACCAACTAACCTAGCATTTTGGCTAGCAGCAGTGTCCACAATGCTAGCATCGACATTAATGTTTAAGGTCCATAAAAACGGGACAAGCAGCAAAATGATTTAGCATTGACTTTATAAGCGATGCTAATGGCTCGAGTGAAATTAGTCACCGAAGCAATTCATTAGCTAAAATAGGCTCCCCTTTTCTTTACATGGTTAGTCTGTGCCTTTCGCCATTTTGTGTGTGTCTTTGTCTGTGACAATCCGGGATGTTTGGTTGGGGAAGCAAGGGATTATATTATATTATTTTTTATTATTGCATGTTTTATACAGCACTAGAGATGTGTCTGAAAAGTGCTTTGCGAGTAAATTTGGACCGGATTTGAAAAAGGTTGAAGTACCCCTATATACCACAAGGTAACGCTAAAAAAGCTTATTCCGTGTTCATTAAGGCTTTTGCGTTGAGGTGTGGTCTTTTAGGGTACTGCTATTAAGAAATAGCACTAAACCAGGGGTTACCTGTCTTTTTTTTAAAGGGGGAGCAGAGTTTTTTTTTCTTTTAAGAGTGCCACGTCTAATCTCGTTGTAAACGATCTATGTTGTTATCAATGACAATTCCATTGTATTTCATATGCATTTCTGAAATAACAATTTTTACTACTAGGTTATTATTGTGTTCGAGTAAATAAAGTTAGAATAGGCTCAGTCAATAATTACATGTACTTTGTATAAGGGCATTAAGTGTTTTACATATTTAAGTTATGGGCTAATTTGAAAAAAAAATTGGGAAAATTGATCATTCATTTAAAGAGACTCATGATTACCGATGCGCGCTCATTTAGCGCCAAACGCTGCGGGTTCTGATTGGCTCCCTGTCCCTATTCAATCCCAGTCCTGTCAATCCCCTGTTGTCAGTCCGTCTGCGAACCTCAGCGTATACTAGGCAAGCCTTTTTCGACCCTGACTCCCACTTGTCCCGTTTTTGCTCCCGTCTGTCTCCGGCTACGACCTGTTTTGATCCTGACCACGTCTTGCTCTCCCAGTCCCGGTTACCGACCAGTTTTTCCTTCCCTGACACCGCCATCGCTCGCAACGGAAGATCCTCTTCCGTGTTCTGATTTCCATCCGAGTTCGAGAGCGACTTGCTTCCCGCGTCCAGTGAGCATCGGATCGCGGGCGCTGCCCTTCCTCTTTCTTTCAATAAAATTGTGAGAAAACGTTACGCGATTGGGTCTCTGGTCGTGACAGACACTGATCACGTCAATGATTTCTCATGCTTGTAGAAATCTGATTACCAAGAAAATCACAATGGCCCATCGCTGCTGAGTTGTATTTAGAACCGGTCCGCAGGCAACTCAGATGTTCCTATGAGACTACTTGATTCCTGCAGGATCACCCCTGTAACAGATGGTACTTCCAAAATGAGGTAAATAAACTTCAGTTGTACTTTCACATCTTTGATGCATCAAATATGTTTAAAAAACACTAATTTGTGACGTTTTGGAGTGAAATGTTATGTAATACTTTCAATTTACTCAAGGATCAAAAGTCATCGTCGCTTACAGACGCCAAACTATTTGTTTGTAGCTCACTAGAAGAATCCAAGTTGTCATGTTTTGTGTCTTTATCAACATGCAGAGACTCTGAAAACCTTCTCTGCAGGTCCTCCAGCTGCTTTGAATGTTCTTCATCATCTGCCTCGGCCGTGTCCTGGAGGAGCTCCTCGTGTCTGGTGTCCTTCTCCGTCACAATCGCTCGGTCCTCCTCCGATTGGTCTTTGATATTGCTAACACGTTCACTGTTACCTTCTTCCCAAGTGTCATCTGTTTTGTCGTATGTGTTTTGGGAAGTTCTTTTGGAAGTCCACAACCGTGTGGGACTCAGAACTGGATCAGAACACTCGGAAGAAACGTAGCGTTTGTCTCCGAAGAGATCATCATTTTCTGTGGCTTTCAACTGCGTTGATTCGGGCATCACCAGGAGGGAATCGAGAAGGTCCTTTCTCCTGGCTTCCTCGTTGCAGGGAGGTGTGGAAGGCTCATCCAGGTTATTGCGCAGAATGTCCAGAAGGTGGCGCATTTTAGCCTAAAACAACACAGTGTCACATGTTGCAACCTTTATTTGAATTTCCTCTATTTTAGAGTAGACCCCGGGATACGTCATCTCCTCCTTTTGACGATTTGACTTTACGCTGTGGGTTAAAATGTTTTTTCTACCCCTCTTTAGACATATCACTTTGCGTCCCCCATATTGCTAGAAAATGATATAATGAAATTGTGAATATGTTTAATTGCTGTTAAAAGTGTCGAGAAAATTTGTTCAAACCTCACATTGTTTATTTGCTGTTAAAAGTGTCAATAAATTTGTTCAAACTAAAAAAAAATTCAAACGTTGTACGTCCATACGACCAGATACATTCCTAAGATGCCTGCCTGCTATTGTTAGTCATAAAGTGCTGGACTGCTTTGGTTTGCTTCACGGCATCCTCAAAATGCTGATATGCTCTTAGCTGAACTCCCTCCCACAATGTCTCGATTTTAAATTAGAATCTTGTGTGCTTCGTAAAAGTTATTGATGATAAATCATATTTTTATAAATTGTATTTATTAACTATGGGTCCCAAGCAATGTTCCCTCTAATTTTCACCGGGTCTGAGCGTTCACACAAAGTCGGTGAGCAACGCTTGAAACAACAGTGAGCAACGGCAATCCCAAGTGTGGCAACTAAATCGTGATCAAACATGTCCAAAACTTGACATCAAGTTACATTTTGCTGAGTTTCCGGCAATGCAAAATTATTTTTCTCTTTTGAATTGAATTGACTCATGTACGATTGCAAAGCTTCTACGGCCTACAAACGTCGTTTGGTCTTACAATTTTTTCACGAGATGTCCATTTCTTTTTATTTCCTGACATATTTTGTCGCATAATATTAACATTTTGGGGGGGCTTATTTAGTCGGTTGTAAGATACAGAACTGTACTTAATCACATTTTTGAGTGGAAGTACAAGGTTGGCAACAAGATTAATTTGATATAATTGGAAATTATTCGAATGCAACACAAACTTTTTCTTCTTTTTTCTGTGTTTTTTCTATTTTTTTTTTTAAATTCCTTTAAAAAAATCTCATTGTGTTTATTTTTTCCGAGCTGTTACTTTATTCTGTGTTTTTTTCTCTTCCTTTTGTTTCTTTATATATATATATATATATATATATATATATATATATATAATCACATGGCAATGGCAACAATTACAAGAATTACACCCAAAATTCAAGCAGTTCCTACACTTGAAAAAACTATATTACAATTCAATAATTTTCAAGAATTTCAAGCACCCGTACGAATCCTGTATATTGCACAGAAGTAGTACTTACTATATACTATTGTTATTTTAATGCATTTATCTGGAAGGAATTAGATAACTACTATATGTTTCTATCCCCCGCTACATGGCAATTCCTCATGTCGTATCCCGGGGTCTACTGTATTTGCCAAATCCCACCACCCCTGCATGCTTATGTCCACTCACTTCATCCAGACGATGGAGATTCATGTCAATGTGTCGTTGTATGACCCGGTTGAGGACCCTTGAAGGAGACAGAAATTTAATACCCCGCATACTGTTAGCATCACGTACTCCGGCCAGTACAAAATGGTTGTTAACCCAATAATGAAAATCCCTATGACGTCAAAGCTTTGTATCGGCCATTAAGACTCCCATACTTGCTATTCATATATAAATATACAGCCACTGTCTTTTTTTCGTACCAGGGAATCTTTCTGAGCTGAAAAACAAAATAAATGGATTCTATGTTTTCTGGACAACATTTTAAGTGTTCCTGTAACACATTCACTTTTCTCCGCAACTAAAACTGTATTGCTTTATTAATAACGTTTTATAACTCTACTGGTGTGTTACTGCGTTAATCCGCATCTCATCAAATGCAGATCGTGTATAACAATGTCCTCCGATTGCTGAACATTCCTTCATCACTCATGTTGACATATACAACCCTTCAATCCATTAGCAACATCATTTGAAGGGTGTTTATATTTACAGTTATGGTGGCGCAATCTCAGGAACAGAGTTCAAGGACGCTGAATTTCCCCTCATGGAGATATTCTCCCTACCGTATATACTAGCATCCGAGCCGTATTTTCAGATATAAAATAAAATGCTAAAATTAGGGGGTCTGTTAGGATCTGGTATGCCACCTTCCCCAAGATGACACCAATCTGAATACAGTTATGGTGGCGCAATCTCAGGAACAGAGTACAAGGATGCGGAATTTCTCCTCATGGAGATATTCTCCCTACCGTATATACTAGCATCCGAGCCGTATTTTCAGATATAAAATTAAATGCTAAAATTAGGGGGTCTGTTAGGATCTGGTATGCCACCTTCCCCAAGATGACACCAATCTGAATACAGTTATGGTGGCGCAATCTCAGGAACAGAGTACAAGGATGCGGAATTTCTCCTCATGGAGATATTCTCCCTACCGTATAGAGTAGCATCCGAGCTGTATTTTCAAATATAAAACAAAATGCTAAAATTAGGGGGTCTGTTAGAATCTGGTATGCCACATTCCCCAAGATGACACCAATCAGGTTTGGAACTAGGCACATGTATGTCCAATTAGGACACACCTTTTCCTAATTATTCTAACCCTAATGATGACACTTTGGACAGCACCATGGTCAGGTCATTTTCTTTTCCACTGCCACATCTGATGGGTTTTTTTTCTGGTTTTATGTTAAGACACCTTTTATTAGTTTAGTACACAGGTGTCAAACTGGCAGACCGCGGGCCAGATCAGGTTGAATTGAATCCGATTGAATCCGGCCCGCGAGACAACACTCAGAGAAGCATACGATAAAAACAAGCTGCAGGTTGAAATATGTCAACTTGATGTTGCTAAAGAATGGTGCTTCTCACAAAGACACTGCACTTGTATTTATTTATCTCTCTCTCTCTCTCTCTCTCCACTCCTTTTTCTCCCACTCTCTGTCTCTTTCACTCTGTGTCTGTCTCTTCCTTTGTTGCTCTTTGTCTCTTTCTCTCTCTGTCTTTTTAACTTATTTTGCTCTAATTTCCTTTTTTTCCTTTTCTCTTTCTCTCTTCCTACCCTTTGCGCTTTCTTTTCTCTTTTCTCTCCTTCTGTCTTTATATTTCTTTTAGATTTCTTTCTTCCTCTCCCTTTCTTTCCCCCTCTCTCATGACTTCTCTTTTTATGTCTTTTGTTTCTCAGGCTCTCCCCCTCTCTCCCTTTCTTTATCCTCCCTCTTTCTCTTATTTCTTTATCTCTCTTTTTCTTTCTCTTTAATCTACTGGTCCGGCCCCCAACAGAATGTTTGTTCTATCGTGTGGCCCCCGAGTTAAAATGAGTTTGACACCCCTGGTTTAGTACCAATTTGTTTGTTACTTTGTTCATTGGATTTCCTTTGTTGGTCTTTGTCATGTCAGGTCTTGTTTTGACCCCTTGGTTATTTTCTTTGTTCCTGGTTTTGTTATTTAACACCATCCTTATTTTGAGCATCCCTGCTTCCCCGGCATATGGGTCCACCACCCCAAACTTATGATGGTCATTTTATATACACATTTTTGGTTGGGGTTCACCAGTAGCGACTGGTAGGCAGTGCATGGGGAAGGGGGCGTGGCTTATACAGGAACAACAAACTACCCGGAAATCAATAGGGAAAAGGCAAGCTCAGAATTTAAAATGCTGTTTTTTTCCCGTCATCGAGAATGAATTAATCAGTGTAAAGTATGATTGGAACCCCACTGTCCAAAGCAACCCAAATAAATGTCTTTGAGTGGTTTGAAGCCCAGAGACAAAATGGATATGGTGTTTCTCGGCTTAATGTTTGTTTGCAAACTCTCAAGATTGCACAAGCCAAAAATTATGAAAACTTTACCGCTTCCACGGGTTGGTGTACACGTTTTTCTTCTATTTCTTTTATTATGTGGCCATTTCTAAACCCCTTCTATGGTATTTAGTTACTTTCGGTGTAACTTGCTACTTCTTGGTGTCAGGAATCTAGGGGTTAACTGAGTTACTTTTCAAATAAAGTAACAAGTGACTGTATTCAATTACTATTTTTCAGTAACGCCCCCAACATTGAACACACCTCACCTGTCAGACACCGTTCCCCTGGACAAGATGTCTTCCGTTACATCGTTGATGAATTCAAGGTACATCAATTCTTCATCTCTGTCGACAAACAAATACATTATCTTTGATCAAATACTCTTAATATGAAGTCAAACTTACTCTGCATTTGGAGACGTGTTTCCCCCCTCCAACGAGAACCTAAAAAATAATAAGCACACATTTCATGAAGGACGATAAGTAACATCTCATTTTGCTGACTATTAATTTGACCTGGTGGAATAGTCAAAAGGATCGTAGTCTCGGCTTTTGTTGGTTGGTTTTGGCGTTATAGAATATCTGCCGGGGTGCTCGTCTTCTGACCACTGCTGCTCTTTGTTGTCATCCTAGGACAAATCATTTTGGGGGATTTGTTATACAGTATACTACTGGGATACAACATGAGTCTGTTGAAGAGGGGATCACTGTATAGTAAGGGATAGAAACCAATTGTAATATGTACCGTAAATTCCGGACTATAGAGCGCACCTGATTATAAGCCGCACCCACATTTTCAGAGGAAAACCAATTTTGTACTTACACTAGCCGCACCTGTATATAAGCCGCATGCGCCCACATTAAAAGAATGTATCACAAACACAAAATTAACCCAGACCGGACTGTAAGTTAAATGTCCTTCATTAAAGTACACAGTCCAAAAATCACAGCCGGCAAAATGAGCGGAAAATGATACCGGTACTTAAGGTTTGATGCGGACCTGCAGAGTCCGGGTCCCGTTGAAAGTAATCCAAGGAAAAAAGTGTATATTTCCAAAGGTAAGAGTGGGAAAAATATATATCCACTATTGTCCGCTGTGTCCACAAACACTCACCTTTACCCCACTTCCCGTCACCCCGCGTTTGTTGCGCCCCTTCTTTTTAATTGGCCCGTCCAAAACATTTCAGAATAAGTGTCCAAAATAAATACAAATAAATACATTAGAAAAATATACAGTTGCAAATACATATTATACATGGTTACACATATTTACAAAGAAAGACGATACACATCTTACCTAGTGTTTACTATTCTGTGTACAGTAATGCTAATTGTGATTCACCATGGTCAATCCTGGAAGGGGGATTACCATCATGTGCAGTCCTTTGAGACATTTTTGTGATTAAGGGCTATATAAATAAATGTGACTTGCCTACACCGAGAGAGTTTTCAAAGCTAAACGGGTCTGTTAAAAAAACATACCGTCTTTGTAAAAATCACAGTAAACCGTCCTCATCTTCCTCCTTAGAACTGAAGCCATCAAAGTCGTCTTCCTCAGTGTCGGAAAGAAACAGTGTAATATAGACGTCGTCCCACGCTCCCGCAGCCCGACTCGCACTCTCATTGTTGCTGGAACTTTCATCCATTCCTGATTCTGTGCCCTCCTCTCCGGCACGCAGCAGACCGGCTTTTCGGAACCAGTTGGTTATGGTGGGTTTTTTGATGCTGCCCCACGCTGTCAGGATCCACTGGCACACTTGCGAAAAAGTTGCCTTTCGCATGCGGCCAGTTTTAGTGAAGTTGCAGTTTTCCTCTGCGCATATATTCCACCGGTCTAAATCTTACCTTTTGTACTCGAGCGCCGCTGGCGGCCGTTAGAAAAATTACATCAATTGGCCGCATCACTGAATAAGCCGCAGGGTTGAACGTTTGGGGAAAAAAGTAGCAGCTTATAGTCCGGAATTTACGGTAATTAATGCATTCCCAATTCCTGGTAGCCCAGATAAAAAATGAAAGTACTAAATATGTGTATAAGTTTATTTTGTATTATATACAAATAAAAGAAAAATGTTATTTTATTGACCTTTGGTGTCATGTGATTTGAGCTGGTTGAGTGGAGTAGCGGGTGAATGCAGAAGTGGGTGGGGGGATCATTTATTCAGTGATTACATTTTAGAATCTTGAAACAGGTCAGGTCAGTGGAGAGCCTAACACAACACAAGGGTTAAAACTGCATGTCTTGTTTGATGCGATTGTAACACAGTTGAAATTTGATTGTTTTTAATGTTTTTTTGAATTCTCACAAAATCTGCGTTTTTGTTGTATTACTGTTAATATTCCGGTACCTCATTCAATTGTTAAGTCATGGGCGTCTGCGACTGTCTTTTTCGTTTGGCACTTTATGGGCTTCAGCGCTTGCCATAGCTTCAGCCAATTTGCATCGCGCTGAAGATTATTGCAGTCTTGAACAGATGCCCTGACTTTTGTATTGTTTTGTTTACTGAATGCAGGCAATAAACCGAGTGACTGTGAAACCGAGTGACTGTGAAACCGAGTGACTGTGAAACCTTGTGTCGCGCACGATTGAGGGTCGTTTCACGATGCAGTTCATTCTTCTCTTGTGCTTCTCTCAGTTGTCTCACGGGCCACATGAAAGCGGCCCAAGAATTTGACACATGTGCTTTCGAGTGAAAACGTGGTCAGTCGGTTCTTACCGTATCCTGGGGGGTCTACTGTATTTACAGGATGTAATATACAAATTCTACACAAATGTATATTGGAAACGTACCTGCCATCGCTCATCCAAGTCCTGTGTCCTCTGCTCAGCTTTTGCTCTACAAAAAAGAGGCAAAACGACAATGATTTAAATTCAAAGTGCGCTATCACACGACGGTTACTACCGTTGCTCGGATCCGACGTCGTCGCACGCCTCGGCCGGGTCGGCGCTCAACGGCGCTCGGTAGTAGCGATAACTGGACAAGTACGAGCTCTTTTCCGACTTGAGCATTTTGGGCGTGAAGGGTTTGTCCTGGGTAAAACGTCGCGAGTGTTTTTGCAGCAAGTCCCCGCTGTACGTTTTTTGCACGGGATCTCGGAAGGCTTTCAGGAAGTTGGATTCGCCGGGAGCGAACGGGCGCAGGTCGGATTTGAGTTCTGCTACAGAATGTGGTCGAAGAGGGAGATCGTGGTGATGATTTTTGGAGGTAGCTTTCGTTGACGGGGAGGGGAGCTCCTTAAAGGAGCTGCTGAATCCAGGGGCGGAGAACACGGAGTTCCTTGAGCAAAGGTAGGGCCTTCCTTCCGATTGAATGGAACATCGACTCTAGAACCGGACCAAAAATGAAATGAGTTATAGGCCCAGAAAGGTTGCAAGTAAAAACGCTTTTTATTTTCATTAGAACTCTGAGACGCTGTCCCCATAGGCCCAGCATTGTTGCAAGGAAAAATATTCTCATCTCATCTCATTAGCTGCACCGCTTATCCTCAGTAGGGTCGCGGGGGTGCTGGAGCCCATCCCAGCAATCATCGGGCAGTGGGCAGGGGACACCCTAAACTGGTTGCCAGCCAATCGCAGGGCACACAGGGACAGACAACTCGCTCGCTCATTCACACCTAGGGACAATTTGGACCGGCCAATCCACCTGAAATGCATGTCTTTGGAATGTGGGAGGAAACCGGAGTGAACATACAAACTCCGCACAGGAAGTCCGGTAGCTGGATTTGAACCCACACAGGAGGTTTTGAACCCAAAATCTTAGAACCGTGCCGCACACGCGCTAAGCAGTGCGCTGCCGTGCGCTGCCGTGCTGCCCAGGAAAATTTTTATTTTTTCAAAAACAATTATTAATGATAAATGAAACATATTTAAATATTATTTATTCATATTTAGCCCTGCGATTAGCTGGCAACCAGTTGAGGGTGTCCCCTGCCCACTGCCCGAAGATAGCTGGGATGTGCTCCAGAACCCCCGCGACCCTACTGAGGATAAGCGGTGCTGATAGTGGATGGATGGATATTCATATTTATATCTAATAGATCCAAATTTGTCATATAAAGATGAAAAATATGCTGTATATGAAATACACAAAAAAATATATAATACATAAATAATCGATCAATTAACAAACGAGACACAAATGTATTACAATGATGAGACAAAAATTTTTTATGAAAATATGTACAAATTATCTATTTAAAAGTATATTAAAATATGCATATCATAAATAAAAACCTAATATATTGACACATACATACTGTATAAAAGCATAATAGAATGAATATGAAATATATAAAAAATACAAACATTACATAAAAATATCTGAACAATTCTGATAAAAAAATAAAAAAAATCAGTATAGAGGAAAAGAAAATTACACTTCTCTTTCCATATGATCAACATCATTGACAGGTCGCCTCAGTTTCCTTTTTTCCTCAAAAAATAATGACGAGCGAATGAAATCTGGTCCGTCAAAACTTTGACCACCAAAAATCACATCTGGGTTGCAATATGGCACTATTCTCCACAATATGGTTGTCCTGGTACGGTTGTCTCGAACAATAGGGCTCACATTTTACGCAATGCAGCCCTCATTTGTGTTTTCTTTCGTAGGATTAGTAAATGAAATGAAATGATCTGCATTTCTATAGCGCTTTTCAAGTCAATGACTTCCCAAAGCGCTTTACAGTGTGCTTCACATTTCCCAATAGCGGCCTTGTATTGCAGCCATGTAAGACGCTAACCTGCTTATTGGGGGTATTAGGGGTTCAGTGTCTTACCCAAGGACACTTCGACATGTAACACGGACAAGCCAGGATTCGAACTGGGATCCCTTGATCCCAAGACGAGCACTCTACCTCCTGAGCTACTGCCGCCCCAACCTAAATATGTGCTCATCTTTGTAATCACAATCCTGAAGGGTCACATAATCTGAAAATACGTAAGATTAAATCCGGTGCAGCTGGTACATGTTAAGTTTTATTCTTAATTTGAGTTTGCGGCTTTTAATTTGTTGCGCTCTGTAGTATGGTACAATAAATATATACTTATAGATATTTAATGTTTCAATTCTGCTAACAAGTAAAATGTAACAATAAAATTTTGGGAGTACTGGATCCATCACAACTTGAAAACACATTTGCAAGTAGAAAGGGAATTGCACGTTCTTACTTGCGCCGAATAACACGAGGCCCTGCTATTCCTGTGTGAGAGCGACTGTGACGAATGGGGACGAGCTGCCATCTTCATCCTCTCTTGTCTCAGCCGGTCGTTGTCTGTCATCACACGGAAAAAAATGACACGTTTAATTGGCAAACGCGATGTGAGGGTGTTATCTGACACTGAACTTTGGTGTTCGTTCCGGGGTTGAACTTACATTTCACGCTCTGCGAGAGGCTTTTGGGTGCTGAGGTGTCAATGACGGCTAAAAATAAATGTGAGAAAATGTCTTATAAAAAGCTAGCAATCGTATCCACTTATGATTACAGCATATCTCTGGAAAATGGCGTCCCCGCTTCATGACGTCTCCGTTAACGGTGTGGAATAAGATGTTTTGCTCACCGACTCTTTAGGGCATTGTCCCCACTATCCAACGTTAAAAACAAAATGCCAGTCTGCTATTGGTTGATATATTGATGCTGGTGTGCTATTGGTTTGTGTCACAGAATTATGAAAATGCTTATAGGCTATTGGCCGAATTACCTCCCACAATGCCACTCTTTATTCAGTTCAGGATCTCGTGTGCTTCATAAAAACTCAATGAGTTAGTGCAATACAATACTTAATTTTTTTTTTGTGGTATTTATTCGCTATGGGTCCCAAGACTTTACAAGAAATAAAACATAAATTCTGATTTATGGGTTTGATAAAGAAAATACATGTGCAGGGTTTTTTTTCTAGCTAGCTATCTGGCCACCTTTTTTTTTAGCTTTGTAGCTAGCTATCTTATTACATTTTTAGCTGTTAAGCAAGCTCTTTACCTAGCTTTTTACATTTTGCTATAAAGCTAACATTTTATCTTTTTTTTTTGCTAGTTATAAAGCAAAATTTTGGCCTCCTTTCTAGCTAGACATCAAGCTTTCGGTCTGGCTATTTAAGTGGCTTTTACTGTTTTAGCTAGCTAGCTAGCCAGCGCTGTTTTAGTTTTTTACCTAAGTATGAACTTAACATTACAATATTATTATCGTTGACCTACATCATAGTTGGAATTTGGATTCTATTTAAACAAAGTTATATATTTTTCCATATTTTGCTGAAAATATTCCCGTTCCCCCAAAACAATTGATATAGCTGATGTTATATTTTACTAGTTATTTTGTTGTTGTGGTCTTTACAGCCCTTTGAGACTTTTTGTGATAAAGGGCTATACAAATGAATATGACTTGATTTAACTTAAAGGAAGAGGCAATAATATAACCATGGAAAGTACAAGAAGTTTTAAAGAGGAAACATTTACATGTTTTTTTTCCCACTTGACACAAACGGCAGTCTATTGAGTTTTATGACTTTTAATTACATTCAATGTGTAAGGTTAGAAACAACCGTGGACCCCCCGGGATAAGGCGGCTCCGGCCTTACGACTTTTCCACTTGAGGCCTGGAATTAGATGTTTTTTGGCTCCCTTTTACAGCAATATGATTTGTATGCTATGGGTCCCAAGACTTGCAGTAATGCTAAAAGGAGAAGCAATAACATAACAATGGAAACAAAGCGCCCGGTTACTAAATACAAAGAAGCCAGACGAATGGGTAAACTAGCTAAGGAACATAGCCATAACCAATCAACAGTCAGGATAATTTAGAAGAAAGAGACTATTAAAGCAAAAAAGTCTTCAGATTTAATTGTATGGACTGTCTCCTCTCCCACCTGCTACTCCGCTTTACCAGCTCAAGTCACATCACACCAAAGGTAAATTTTCCACCTTTACACGTCTATTGAATATACTATCGTGCAGCTTCACAGTGCCGAGGTCCAGGTTTCAAATCCAGCTACCGCAGCCTCCCCGTGCAGCGTTTGCATGTTCTCCCCTCGCATGCGTGGGTTTCCACCGGGCACTCCGGTTTCCTCCCACATTCCAAGAACATGCATGTCTGGTTTATTGTCCATTCCAAATTGTCCCTAGGTGTGATAGAGTGATTGAGTTGTCTGTCCCTGTGAGCCCTGTGACTGGCTGGCAACCAGTTCAGGGTGTCCACTGCCCGAGGACAGCTGGGATAGGCTCCAGCGCCCCGGCGACCCACGCGAGAATCACCGGCACAGAAAATGGATGAATGGACTTTTGATGTTATTTAATCATTTTGATGTTTAGCCAATTAAAAATACACTAGCAAATCAGTGAGATGTAAACATAAACAGCGTCGTAATTTCAAATCAAGTATGGCTTATTTGTATATCCCTTAATAACAAGAAGTCATAAAGGGCTGCACAGACCACAGACTATTGCAAACTACAGACTATTAGGTGGGTTCACTCATTGCTCACCTTTGGCGGAATAAATCCGTTTGTAGTGAGACAGCATGTGATCTTTTATCAAAGCTTGAGCCATCCTGCTGGATGAGTTGGGACAAAATGCTGAAAAATAAGAGTCAATAAATCGTCTCACTATAAATTAGTATTGTCTGTAAATAAATAGATAGCTAATAAATATTACTTACGACTACTTTTTAATCCAGGTCTATTAACAGAAAAGCTGGACCCTGTTCCTGATAATAGACCCCCTAGAATAAAAACAGGAATGATTAGAGATTCGTTTAATGTTATATTTTTACTATAATCCTGAAGGAATATATACAATTAAATATTCTGTTGTATACTAGGACAAATAAACACACCATTTTACAGGCGTAAACATTGGTTTAACAAATTAAACTACTGTATATACAGTTTTTACAAATAACTACAAGGAGAACTGACTGTTTATCCATTTAGAATTCAAAACAGATTACAAACGTGATATAGCGACACCGCGAAAATTGAACCGCGTTATAATGGAGGTTCACTGCATAAGCAACTAATACTTGTGAACATTAAAAGCATTAAATAGAGCCAGGACTTTTACTTTTTTCGTTTTTGAAAGTGACTTTATATGTTAATATTGTTGAATAAAGCTAGAATATAAATGGATACATTGCTCCCTTATCCCAAAAAGTAGTCGTCCAACACACAATGCTATAGCTAATGCTACCACCGCTACCTACTTCTTCTCGCCTCCATGCCAACACTTTTCTCAACGCATCCCATTTTCTGCAAAATCATTCCTTAAAGCCTCACCACCACCCAAAATTACCACAAAGTATATTCGTGACATTGTTCCCCTCCAGGCGATAAATATTAAGACGAAGCTAGCTTATCGTAACAGTTAGCCGAGGATTGACGAGCTTCCCCGTCGCCATGCAGGTTGCTAGGTGTTTACGTCACTCTGTGTAATGCGCATGCGCGAACGATGAATACGAAAGTTTAAGCCGGGTTACGCCAAAAATCTCTTTTCTACCCACAAAACACTTTCGTATTTAAGTAACATTTTTAACTTTGTATTTTAGTTTAAAACTTTCAAGTAAATTTTGTTTGTAATGATTCAATGTCCAATGAAAAATGTTAAAAATATACACAGTATATCGGTTTCAATACCTTAATTTTTTCCATTCATCGCACATTCGTCAAAATGTGAAGGCGTAGCACACTCGCCAAGACAAAAAAGAATACAAACGTTACTATTTATTTTAAAAATGGGGTGTATCAAATCAAGATATTGTGTGCCTAAATTGTTGATGTCAATTTTGTGATCTCATTAAGGAAAAAAAAACATATTTACTGCAAAACTGCAACACAGTGATTTATTTTAATAAATTCACTCTGAAGGGCGCATGCGCAATGATGAAACCAAAAGTTCTCGGTTTTTTTTCTTAATATTTATTTATTCGTTTTTTTTTTTAAATTAATTTATTTATTGAACACACGTACAAACATTACCATACATCTTACAATGTCTCGTAAACAGTACATTCAGACTGTACAACAAACCAAAATAAAAATAAAGAAGAAAAACACACACACACACACACACACACACACACACACACACACACACACACACACACACACACACACACACACACACACACACACACACACACACACACACACACACACACACACACACACACACAAAACAACAAATAAAACTTGCCAGGGGGGAAGAGAGTTTCATAAAGATGCCAGAATGTTTGCAAATATTATTGGTTTTAATGGCCTTCTGGTTCTGGGAAAGCTTTATTGTTTAACCTCACATTGGAAGGCAATGGAAGAAATCTTTCGACTGGTGAAATTGTATTTGTTAATGGAGAATTTCGCTATGATGATAAGATCAGAAGTGCTTTTTTTTCTCTTAGTATTTATTTATTTATTAATTTATTTATTGAACACACGCATAAACATTACCATACGAAAATCTTACAATGTATCGTAAACAGTACACTCAGACTGTACAACAAACCAAAATAAAAATAAAGAAGAAAAAAACACGGCGGCGCAGTGGTTAGCGCGTGTGCGGCACAGACATATATATATGTATACACACATATACAGTATATATATATATATATATATATATATATATATATATATATATATATATATATATATATATATATATAGGCATGTTTCCTGATCCATTTTGGTCTTAATGATTTACAACCATTTTTAAAGCATAAGCGAACTAAACAATAGACTCATTATTAAACCCCATTTTTAAAGCATAAGCGAACTAAGCGGCTGCTTTGGGCCCACGACAAGTGGGGCCAAAGGGCAGTAAACTTTTTGGGTGCCAATTTTGTCCCCATTGTCACGTGTGTCTACAACCGAAAAACCTTTACAGAAATACAGTACTACAGAAGCACTACAAAACTAAATATTAAATATAGTGCTTAAAAACGGGGACCTCGTATATTATTTTGCTTTCATTCGGAAAATAATTTTATTTTATATAAATACTACAAATTTCCCCCAATACAAAGTCCTGTTTATTTGTATAGCCACCGTATAATGTTGATTGTCACATTGGTAATTCTCAACATCATTTTATGCAAATTGCCCAGAGATGGCTGGGATGGGCTCCAGCCCCCCCGCGACCCTACTGAGGATAAGCGGTGTAGCTAATGAGATGAGATGATGACTTGGTGTATTCAAATCAGGGCCAAAAACAAACATGCGTAATTGCAACTCGAGATCATTTTTATGCGCGATTATTACGTGCAAATGTGCAGAATCATGGATTGCCTTCTGGAAAGAGAAGTCAAACATTTACAACTCTTTCACAATGTCTAACAATTGACCAAAGTGAAAAACACGTTTTTAGGGCTGTGAACTGGTCGTCTCCAAATGACCACTTTTGGAAACGCTTTGGCATACCTTTAGAAAAATTGAAATTGTCAAATTTGACCTAGGACCAGGTAAGGGTCCATGCTATTGTCACAGATTTTTAGCAGCTAAGATGTCCATGCTACATGCATCTGTAGGCATGATAAAAACCTTCTATTGTTGTGTTCCAACTCAGATTACTCCATGTTAGTAGGACTTACAGTGATAATTTCAGTTTACAGAAATATTGCCCCAGAATTACTAAAAAAATACAAAAACAGTAATATTACAAACATGCTAAAGAAATATGACAAAACAATACTATGGGAATACTACAAAAATATTACAAAAATACTGCTTTGGAAATACATTAAAAATACTTCTACAGAGATACTACAAGAATACCATTTCATAATGCTAAAATACAAAACACTACCAGAAAAATATTACTACAGAAATACCGCTACAGAAGTATTATAACATTGGTAAAAATGGCGGCGCCCTCTGTTGGCTGCGGCTGCATCGGCTCGCTACAACGGGTCAGGTGTATCGACATTTCGTTCTGTGTACATTGTTACAAAGAATGACAATACAAAGGAAATTATTATTATTATTATTATTACAACAAAAATACAACTGGAGCGATACTACAGAAATTCTATTATGGAAATACGACAAAGATACTACAAAAATTTAACTACAGTAATACTTTACTTAAGAAATACTTCAGATATACATCAACAATTCTACTTTGGAAGTACTTCAAATTACAACAGAAATTTTACAAAAATATGAAAAAATACAAAAACACCAAAATCATTATAGTACTGTAATACTACAAAAATACTACAACCATGCAACAAAACAATGTAATAAACACCAAATAAAAATTATAGTTATTCATTGCAAACCGTTTCAACAATATGAATTGTGATTTATTTTTCATTTTTGAATTAGATTCACTCTAAAGTGCGCATGCGCGGATGATGAAACCGGAAGTTCACACTGGGTGACAAAAAAAAAACGAGTTTCAAATTTTAAAACACTTTTATTTTAAAGTAATATTTTATCACCTCACAATTTGACATAGGTTGAGTCTAATGATCAAATTAGTCGCTAAAACTGATTAAAAAAATGGAAATGTACAGTATACCCACAATTGCGACCGGTATTGGGTAAAGCATTTCTTTCCATCCCTTACCATTCCAAATCATGAACAGGGATGGATTCTTTTTTACTGGATTTCAGAGGATTCAAATATAAAGCCCAGAAAATGTTAGCTATACTAGATATAAATACTCATTAAATAATTAATTATTAGTGTTCCGGAGCGCCCCCACCTGCTCATGAATAATGTATATAAATGATGTCATCATGGCGCTCCACCAATCACTGGGCGTGACTCTCCGCCTTGCACCATGTGCTCACACACCGGCTGCCTGCAACGATGAAGAAACAAAAATCGATTTAATCATCCACATTTTATTGATTTACTTTTACTCCTACCAGGACAAAGTATACAAAAAGTGAGTATTGGAAATATTTGATTGCATGGGTAGTGTTTGTTAAGGATTTTTCGAAAACGTGATGAAGGGAGCAGAGCATCCTTTTTTTCTCGTTGTTCTCCTCGAGGCGTGTGTGTAAAGTTGGGTGGGCACGAATTGGGCGTGCCAATCGCTATAGTGCCCATTTGTGCATTTTAAGGAGTCCCCCCCCCTCTCTCTAGAAAACAAAAGCACCTGGCTGCAATTCTTACGTATGAGATGCAGGGAAAAAAAAGGAGGGGACGCTCCAACTGCAGACAATGCGGTTTTTCTGCTCATCGCTTGTCTTTTGCGGACGCGTTCTGAAGATGAGGAGGAATATACTTACCGTTTGGCTTTTTTAACCGCATCCCCGGTTTAATTCGTCTAATTTGTTGCATTTGTTCAAATTTAAAATGAAATTCCCGATAGAAAATCCGAGGAAACAAGTTAACTGGGACCCTGAACAAGGTCAGTGCAATATATTGTATTTAAAGAATTGTTTTTACTGTTTTTTAATAACAACGAAGGAACCGTTGTTTACAATGAGACTAGACGTGGCACTCAAGGATAAATATTTCATGAAGGATGTAAAAGAGAAAAACAATATTAGGATAAATAGGATAAGCTTGTGGAATGGCACACGTAACTTGACTTGAGCTCGTGTTTTACCATGTTTGTTTTTATAAGAGTACATATACTGTATGTCTATGTTACTTTTTA
The DNA here is from genome assembly GCF_059441175.1 of Urocampus carinirostris. NCBI lineage: Eukaryota > Metazoa > Chordata > Actinopteri > Syngnathiformes > Syngnathidae > Urocampus > Urocampus carinirostris. Next base: position 33,685,387 of record NC_142363.1, on the reverse strand, counting down.
CACATCTATTTAAAAATATATATTATTTTAATTGACTATTAGTAGGACTACACGATGATTCTTGGGTGACATAAATCAGTTACGGGAAGTCGAAAGTGATGTCAAAACAAAAGTTTTTATATCAGAGAAACGCAAACTAACTTTAAAATAACGACAGATACACTTGTATATGAATTAAAACGTCAATGTTAAGCATATTTTGATTGTTTTTTAATTAATGCTGCGTTAATTAACAAATTTTTTTACTAGTTATCTCTTATTCTGAAAATATTATTTATTCGTTTTACAGACTGTGCGATGCAATATGGTTTGTTTTTTAATTTCCACCAATTTAAATATATATTATTATAAGATATATATATATATATATATATATATATATATATATATATATATATATATTTCTTGATATCATTAGTATTACTACACCGTTTCAAATCTGACCATATTTTCGTTCATATTTCAAAATGATCAATGGTTTTGTCATTTATCGTTATGTACTGTTTTTCTTTTATTTTGAAAAGGACTATACTATTTTACATTTCTAAATGTGCAGAATTTGCGTGATTCATTTCGGTTTGCGTCTCTTGATTTTAAAAACTAAAACGTTTATTTTCTATTATTTGCATGAACCTGAATAATTTCTCGTGGAATGACATCAAAGACAAATTAGAAATAAATAAAATAAAACTACTTGCTTTGGCTGCAAGGAAGTAATTGAAATGTCAATAAAACTGTTTTTTTTTTTTTTAATTTGAAGCATCAAGGCAAGAGAAACGTCACTCTACTTTGCGGAAGAGAGAGGGTCGGATGAAAATAAGGCTTTCCACTCAAGCCTTATTCAATTATTGACAATCAATAGTGGGCGGGGCCTTAGATATTTGATGGACGAATACGTCCAAAGAAACTTCACTATAATTTATATGCTAACACAGCACAGAGGAAGAAATCCATTTAGGAATTCTTCACAGAATCTGTGTCAAAAGCAGGAAAAAATAATAATATTTGTGGTAACACAATCCAGGTATAAAGTAACAAACCAAATAAGTGTTTAAACCAGGGGTGTCAAACTCATTTTAAATCGGGGGCCACATGAGAGAACGTTCTCTCGGGGGCCGGACTAGTAGATTAGGGAGAAAGAAAAAGAGAGGGAGAGAAAAAGAGACAGGGACAAAGAAAGAGAAAAGGGAGAGAGAGAGAGAGAGAGAGAGAGAGAGAAATGAAGAGAGAGAGAGAATGTGAGAAACAAAAGAGATATAAAAAAGAGAAATAGTGAAAGAGGGGGAAAGAAAGAGAAAGAAAGAAAGAAATCCAAAGAGAAATAAAGAGAGGGAGAGAGAGAGAGAGAGAGAGAGAGAGAGAGAGAGAAGGAGGAGAAAGCAAAAGAAGGTAAAAAGACAGAGAGAGAAAGAGACAAACAGGAACAAAGAAAGAACAAGAGGGAGAGAAAAAGAGAAAGGGCGGGACAAAGAATGAGAAAAAGGGAGCAGGAGAGAGAGAAATGGAGAGAGAGAGAATGTGAGAAACAAGAGATAAAAGGAGAAATAGTGAAAGAGGGAGAAAGAATGAGAGAAAGAAAGAAATCCAAACAGAAATAGAGAGAGAGTGTGAGAGAGAGAGAAAAGGACAAATGGAGGAGAGAGCAAAAGAAGGTAAAAAGACACACACAGAGAAAGAGACAGACAGGAACAAAGAAAGAAAAAAAAAGAGAGAGAGAGAGAGAGAGAGGGATAGAGAGTGAGCGAAAAGGGGAGCGAGAGAGAGAAAGATATAGAGAGAAAGAAATATGAGTACAGCGTTTGTGAGAGGCACCTGGCTTTGGCAACATCAAGCGGATATATTTTAACCTGCAGCTCATTTTTCTCTTGTGCTTCCCTCAGCGTTGTCTCGAGGGCCGGATTCAATCCCTTATCGGGCCTGATCCGGCCCGCGGGCCGCCTGTTTGACTCCCCTAGTTTAAACAATAAATAAGAAACAAGAAACAAACCTCAGATAATATGCTATGTATGATGAGAGTTAGGTGGGGGTGATAGGACGCAGGTGAGCGCAGTCCTGCCACTCCCCCCAATTGGCACCTTCCGGGGCAAGGTGGCCTACTAGATCCTGAAAATTTGTGGACATATAGAACCAAATCGGCGTTTTTATTTTGCATTTCAATACAAAATCATCTTTTTATTTGTAGTATTTTTTTTTTAACATTTTACCCTGGATTAAAAAGCCTGACCCGGTCGTATGTGGCCCACGGGCTGTACCTTTCCCACCAGACTTAAACCATTAAGTTTTTAAAAATTAATCATTTGAACTCATGTTTTTTTCTATGATTAATAGATAAAAATGAACGCATTTGTAGTTAATGTGACGAATCATCCCTCCATCCATCCATTATCTGCACCGCTTATCCTCAGTAGGGTCGCGGGGGTGCTGGAGCCCATCCCAGCTATGTTCGGGCAGTGGACAGGGGACACCCTCAACTGGTTTCCAGAGACACACAGAGACAGACAATTCGCTCGCTCATTCACACAGAGGGACATTTTGCATGTTTTTGGAATGTGGGAGGAAACCGGAGTGCCTGGATAAAACTCACGCAAGCACAGGGAGAACATACAAACTCCACACAGGAGAAGCATAATGGCCTGACATTGCCGGGCTTGGCGTTGTCGGCGTTGTCGGGGTTGCCGGGCATTCGACTTGAGAGGTGGAAAGAAAGAAAAAAAAGACAAAAAAATAACAAGAAAGAAAGAAAAAAAAGAAAGAACGAAAGAAAAAGAAAGAAAGAAAAAAAAGAAGAAAAGAAAGAAAGACAGAAAAGGAAAGAAAGAAAGACAGAAAAAGAAAGAAAGAAAAGTGTTTCAAAATGGACATAAGATAGAAAGGAAGGAAAGAAAGGCGAAAAGTTAGACAGACAGAAAGCAAGAAAGAAAGACAGACAGGCGAAAAGAGACAGATAAATAGAAAGACAGACACAGACAGACAGAAGGCAAGAAAGAAAAAAAGGAAAAGAAAGACAGAAAAAGAAAGAAGGAAAGAAAAATAACAAAGAACGAAAGAAAAAGAACGAAAGAAAAAGAACGAAAGAAAGAAAAAGAAAGAAAGAAAGACAGAAAAAAGAAAGAAAGAAAAGTGTTTAAAAAGGGACATAAGATAAGATAGAAAGGAAGGAAAGAAAGGCGAAAAGTTAGACAGACAGAAAGCAAGAAAGAAAAAGAAAGAAAGACAGACAGGCGAAAAGAGACAGATAGACAGAAAGACAGACACAGACAGACAGAAGGCAAGAAAGAAAAAAAAGGAAAAGAAAGACAGACAGGTGGTGTTTGCGGCCGTGGTTTGTTGAAAAAGCGACAAGTAACCACTAGGGCAGACCTGGGCACTCCGGTCCTGGAGGGCCGCACGTCCTGCCAGATTTTGAAGTTTGCTCTTCTTTAACTCAGGTGATACAAATTATAACCTCGTTAGCAAGCTAGCAAGTGCTCGTTAACGATACTGGTGATTGGAATCACCTGTATTGGATCAGAGAAACCTCAAAAATCATGCAGAACATACGGCCCTCCAGGACCGGAGTGCCCAGGTCTGCACTAGGGAGTGCCAACGAGCAGTATGACCGCATGCAGCTTCAGAACCGCTCGTACAAGAGATCAGATGTTATCGATTTTGACACGAAACCTAGCTAAAGACACTCCCAGAAGCCTAAAGAACCACTGTGTAAATTTTTACGAAAATCGGTTCAGCCGTTTTGGCGCCTATAAGTCACATATGAACACAAACAAATTGGGATTTATATGATAGTCTAGATATAGACTACATAGATATAAAACAATAAGCAAATACAGATGTCATATATGGCATACGGGCCATAGTTTGCCCACCCCTGACCTAAGTTACCCATAAGTTCATCCCAGAGAACGCTGGAGCAAAGCATCTCCAGAATAGCTTTCAGGCCCTGCACATTAAAGCTATTAGTCACTTGCTAGCCTGTCCAGGTTTCCTATATTGCTAATGCACAAGAAAAAATGGCCGCTTCCTTTAAAAGATTTTGTGACGGGAAAAATACATCCTGCATTGTGAACGTGAATATTTTGGCACAACTAAAATGTTTTATGATCTCACTGATAATTTTTGGGGTCCAAAAATGTCGAAAGTCACTTAGCCTTGGTGTTTACATCAGGGCTAGAACAGTCTAATAAACCTCTAACGGAGAAAGAAAAAAGAAAGACAGACAGGCGAAAAGAAAAAAGAAAGACAGACAGGCAGAAAGAAAAAAGAAAGACAGACAGGCAAAAAGAAAGAAAAAAGACAGACAGAAAGCAAGAAAGAACAAGAAAGTAACACAGACAGGCGGAAAGCAAGAAAGAATAAAAGACAGACAGACAGAAAGAAAAAAGAAAGACAGAAAAAAAGGAAAGAACAAGAGAAAAAGAAAGAAAGAAAGAAAGACAGAAAAAAAGGAAAGAAAAGTGTTTAAAAAGGGACTTAAGATAAGATAGAAAGGAAGGAAAGAAAGGCGAAAAGTGAGACAGACAGAAAGCAAGAAAGCAAGACAGACAGACGAAAAGAGACTGATAGACAGAAAGACAGACACAGGAGACAGGACCCACTCGCGTAACGTTTCTCACAGTTTTTTTTGGGAAAGGAGTGCACACACGATCCGGAGATGGTCGCGGGGAGTAGGTTGCTAAGCTGCGGAAGTGGGACTTCTGTGGCGAGCGATGGCGGTGTCGGGAACGAAGAAAACTGGTCGGTAGCCGGGATAGAAGAGCAAAAATGTGGTCTATCAGAAAATGGGTCGTTATTCGGGACAGGAGAACAGACGTGGTCAAGATCAAAACAGGTCGTAATCCGGGACGGGAGAGCAGACGTGGTCGAGATCAAACAGATCGTAGCGGGAGAAAAAAAGCAGCAAAAACAGGAGAGGCGAAAAAGGGCTTGCCGTGTAAAAGCGGAGATTCGCAGAGGGACCGACTAAAGGGGACTGACAGGACAGAGTTTAACTACTGACAGGGAGCCAATCCGTCAACAAGCTGCAGCTGGCGCCACACGAGCAGGGTCAATTGGGCGCCATGGCAACCGTGCCGCACGGGCGGGGCCAATTGGGTGCCAGGGCAACCGTGACATCTAATAGATAGCCTTTGAATTTATTTTATGCAAAATGGGCAAGCCCAATCTAATCTTGGGTTTAAAAGACAGTCCATAGTCATTTAGCCATCTAGACTATGACAGTTCTAAAATTGAAGGTTTTTTAGATGTCTAATTGACCGCCAAAAGACGTATTTAAAAAAAATAAACATTTGAATTTAGAACATTTCTATACCTTCATTTTTTTGTCAGAAATACAAAGAGTGCAGAAACTGCAGTTTTAAATCATGATTTCCTAACTCATTTGCATAACTATGACTTGCCATAATTCCTAAAGGCAAGGAGAGGAAGTTAGAAAATTAATGAATACATATATTTACAGTTCTGGGTCATAAATCAATAATAACTCATAAAAGTGTTTCATAAATGTTAGGAATTTCTGAAATTCATATGATTAAAGACACACATCATTCTTATATTGCTCATTTGCATGAGTATGACGCGTCATAAATCATAATAATTCATAAATGTGTTTCAGAAATGATAGGGATTTCTGAAATTCGTGTGTTTAAACACACACATCATTCTTACACAACTCATTTGCATGAGTATGATGGGTCATAAATCAATCATAATTCAAAAATTGTGATTCGTGAATCTTGGGAATTTTAGGAATGCATCTAATTACATTCATAAATCCTTATTTCATACTCCATTTGCATAAATAGGACAGGTCATAAATCAATAACAATTCATAAATGTGTTACAAAAATGTTAGAAATGTCCGGAATTCACATGATTAAAGACACACATTATTCTTACATTACTCATTTGCATGGGTATGACTGGTCATAAATCAATCATAATCCAAAGATTATGATTTGGGGAATTTCAGGAATGTATATAATTACTGTACATTTATAAATCCTCATTTAATAATCCATTTGGATAAATATGACTGGTCAAAAATAAAAAATAATTAATAAATCTGTTTCAGAAATGTTAGGAATTTCGAAAATTCATATGATCAAAGACACGCATCAGTCTTACATGACCTATTTGCATTAGTATGACGGGTCATAAATCAAAAATAATTCAAAAATTATGATTTCGGGAATTTCAGGAATGCATATAATCACATTCATAAATCCTTATTTCATAAACCATTTTTGACAGCAATCCTAATTCATACAGGAATTTTGGGACTGTTTGGACTGTCAGGAATGCATATAATAAGGATCACAAATCATACTTTCATAACCATTTGCGTAAATATGAAATATCATAAATCAATTATCATTCAAAAATACAATTTGGGAATGTTAGGAATTTCAAATCATAATTTTGTTGGCTGTATTATGACATAATTGGACACATCAATCGTAATTCTAGATAGATAGATACTTTATTCATCCCCGTAGGGAAATTCACACTTCCAGCAGTATCCTTGTGTTGTTTATTAACAGATGAACAGGATGGCCTCGGGGTGCTGTGTTGTAGTTTAGCAACAGCGGAGTGGATGACGTCACACGCTAGGCCAAAAGTTTGACGTCCCTGCAGCAGATGGAAATCTTTGTGCCCAGGGTTACACCACCACGTGTTCACTTAGATAGTGAGTCCGCCTCCTCTCCGCTTCCCGCAGGCTTTTGTGTCTCTGTCTGCTGAAGCCGGGTAACTCCACGTCAGCGTCCGGGATACTCTTTTGATAGTTTTGTGACAGGTTTTAAGAAAACAAAAACTCTTCACAAATTTATGACCCTTTTGCAAAAGCTGCATTGTTCTTACCTTGAAGTTTAATGTCTCTTTTCGCTAAATGGCTACTAAAGGGCAGCAGATACTGGAATCAACCAACATCTCGAGTACCGACCGATAACTTTAGTGGCAGGTATCGGCACCAATTATAGAAATCCCGATTTGGCACAACCAAACCGAGACCCAAAATCGAGTGACCTTCAAGTGAATTGTTTGAGACCCCTTGCATGATTTTTGATTGCTAAATGGCTACAAAAGGGTATAAGATACTGATATTGGTCGAGGTCTCAAGTCCTGAACCGTTAAAAGGGCGGTATGGCCACCAGATGTATCATGACTTGCCCTTGTCTAATCCCAAGTGACTAACAGGATGCTGAAGGATTCTATACATTGGACTATAAAGGATTTTATACGATTGAATACAAATTACATTTAATGCAAAAGATATTCACTGACTGGGCTGTGCTGCGAGGTCAGGGCACCCTGGTGGGAATGGTACGTACGGCTTATAAGATAATCAGCACATCCAGACGATGGTGACGCAGAAAGGCCCTGATGATGTAGAAACGCTCGATGTTGTTTTGAGTACCCCAGACATCGGGACTCTTCTACGAAATGGTGAAGCCCAGGGGGCTTTCATGGCACGCCCATGGGAGGAGTCGGCACGCAAATGACATTTAATGCAAAAGATATTCACTGACTGGGCTGTGGTGCGAGGTCAGGGCACCCTGGTGGAAAATGTTGTTTACAGGAACGGCGGGAACGGGACGTACGGCTCATAAGATAATCAGCACATCCAGACGCTAGTGACGCAGAAAGGCCCCGATGACGTAGAAACGCTCGGTGTTGTTTTGAGTACCCCAGATATCGGGACTCTTCTCCGAGATGGTGAAGCCCAGGGGGGTTCCATGGGAGGAGTCGGCACGCCATTATGCGGGGAGAAGATGGCCAATAGGAGAAAGCTAAAGGAGTTGAGGAAAAGGCTTCCCAGAGATTCCATCGCTAATTCGGCCGTTTTCGATGGAGTACACTTAGTTAAATTGTTCATGAAATTAAATCTGCCCCCGTGTGAAAATGTCGGTTTCCTGTTTATCTTTTCCCTCAAGAAACAAGTGCGCATAAATTGTTGGGTGAATGTAGGTTGTGTTTGGTTAATAGAGTCAGATAACGAATCCATTTTTTTTTTTTGTCCAGTGGCGGTCCAGACCAACCTGGTCCCGCCCAAAAAGGCCCAGCCCGGCACGGTCAAGTCCACCCTGGTCCAGGCCAGCGTGGCCACCATGCAGAACCCGATGGGCGTGGAAACCAAGGCCAACGGGCACTGCCCGCTCCCCCGCCTCTCGGTGTCGTCGCGCTCGGCTAGCGTGGTGGCTAGCATGGACGCCGGCTACGAGGGCTCGCTAGCCGCGCTGCACTCGGTCATGAAGTGGAAGACGGTCCTGGCGGTCTTCGTGGTGGTGGTCCTGTACCTGGTGGGCGGCGGTCTGGCGTTCCGGGCCCTGGAGCTGCCCTTCGAGAGCCGGCAGAAGACCAGCATCACCCTGGAGAAGGCCTCCTTCCTGGCCAAGCATCCTTGCGTCACCCCCGACGAGCTGGAGGACCTCATCAAGGTGAGGTGAAGGACGTCGGTCGGGGAGGGGGGAGGAGCTACGGTTTAACGATGCCGATCGACCTATCACGACGCGGTAATTTATGGTAAAGGATGTTATGTAATGCGACATAAAAGCTGCCAGGAGGAGCACAGGTCAGAGCTTTTATCGTCGCCGGCGATTTTAATCAGGCATGCTTAAGGACTGTACTTCCCAAATTCATTCAATACGTGGATTGAGCAATTAGGGAAAAAAAAAACACTGGACCGTGTGTACAGTAAGATCAAACATCTAGTTGGATCCGGCCATCTCTGTCTGTCCCTCACCCCCCTCATACACCCCCCTCCGGAGGAAAAAAAAGCCTATGCAACAAGCACAGTGAGTACAAACCTTGTACCTTTATCTCTTTGTTTTCTTTGTCCTCACTGTAAAATGTGGAACTGGAGTGCCACGTCCAATTTCGTTGTCACAATATATTCAACCCATGTTGTAACAATGACAATAAAGGTATATTCTATTCTTTTCTATAAGAGACTGGCCGTAAAGGGGAAGTGTGTGATGACTTGCTGGTCGTCTGGCTAGCTAGGTAAAGTGTTAGGTGGCCAGCTGCTAGTAGATGGCTAGCTATCAAGTTTACTAGCTAGTTGTTAAGTTCCTAACCTCAATCCACTCCATCCATCCTTTCTTCACAATACCCATTCATCCTTTCCTCCTTACTTCCGTCCTACCTTCTGTCCCTTTTTCAAACTACTTTTCCTTCCTTTTTACCATTCATTCCTTCCTTTCTTTCTTCCTCCCTTCATCCCACTCCTTTCTTTCTTTTTTCATTTCTATCCTTCATACCTTTATACCTGCTATCATTCCTTCCTGTCTTCCTTGCTTTCTTCTTTCCTTTCTGTCTACCTTCTTTCCCTTTTTCAAACCACTTGTCCCTCCTTCTTACCATTCATTCCTTCCTCTTTCTTCCTTCCTACCTTCCCTTTTTAAACGACATTTCCTTCCCCCGCCCACTGCCTCCCTTCATCCCAGTCTTTTTCCTTTTATCAAACCTTTCTTCCTTGCTTCCTCTCTTGCTTTCTGCCAACCTTCCTTCTATCCTTAATATCATTTAATCATGTATCCCTCCTTCTTTTCTTTTTTGCATTCTTCTTTCTTTCATTGGTTTCTCCCTTGCTTTCTTCCTACGTTCAGTCCCCTTTTTAAACTTTCTTTCTTTCTTTCTTTCTTTCTTTCTTTCTTTCTTTCTTTCTTTCTTTCTTTCTTTCTTTCTTTCTTTCTTTCTTTCTTTCTTTCTTTATATCTTTCTTTCTTTCTTTTTTTCTTTCTTTCTTTCTTTCTTTCTTTCTTTCTTTCTTTCTTTCTTTCTTTCTTTCTTTCTTTCTTTCTTTCTTTCTTTCTTTCTTTCTTTCTTTCTTTCTTTCTTTCTTTCTTTATATCTTTATTTCTTTCTTTATATCTTTATATCTTTCTTTCTTTATATCTTTCTATTTTTATATCTTTATATCTTTCTTTCTTTATATCTTTCTTTCTTTCTTTCCTTATATCTTTCTTTATATATTTCATTCTATCTTTTTTCTTTATATCTTTCTATATTTCGTTCGATCTTTCTTTTTATATCTTTCTTTCTTTACATCTTTTATCTGTTCTTTCTTTTTTCTTTCTCTCCTTTGTTTTTTCTTTCTTTTTCATCTCTTTATTTAATCTTTATATCTTTATTTACATCTTTCTTTCTTTATCTCTTCTTTTTTCTTTATCTCTTTCTTTCTTTTTTCTTTCTCTTTCTTTGATTCCATCTTTCTTTCTTTCTTTCTATCTTTCTTTCATTCCTTCTTTCTTTCTTTCTATCTTTCTTTCTTTCTTTCTTTCTTTCTATCTTTCTTTCTATATTTCTTTATATCTTTCTTTCTTTCTATCTTTCTTTCTTTCTATCTTTCTTTCTATATTTCTTTATATCTTTCTTTCATTCCATCTTTCTTTTTATCATCTCTTTCTTTCTATATTTCTTTATCTTTCTTTCTTTCTCCCAAGCCCTCCTTCCTTATTTCAAAACGCCTTTCCTTCCTTTCTTCTTTGCTCTCTGCCCATCTTTTTTCCTTCTCTCTTCTTTTCATCCTTCCTTCCGTCCAACCACCACGCTCTTAGACGTCTTTCCGCCGCCCGAAAATTCCGAGCGCACACCATTTGCTCTCGCTCCTCGTACTAATTATAAATAAATGACGCCCACTCCACATCCTCTTCAACTCGGAATAACCCCAACGTCGGGGGAATGTTCCGAGTGGCCCACTTTCTGCACCGACAACCTGGTTTGATCTGAACGCCTTCGGTGCTGGAGATTTTATCCTCCGTCTTTCTGATTTTTATTTTTTTTGGGACACTTGACTCCACGCCACCCACGCAAAGATCCATTCCTCTTCCCGACTCACCTCGGGCACTCGCCAAGAGATGCTAGCCGGGGTTTGTCGGAGATATCGAACCGGTGGAAGGCGGGGGAGGAAATGAAAACCTTTAGCTTGGTGGGGGAGTCCGGGGGGAATCAATTATTCATGGCGCAAGGCGGGGGAGGGAGACCCCCTGCAGGGGCAGCTGGACAAATGAGTCGTTTCTGGACATGTGAGACCTTAAAGAGAGGCAGGAAGTGGAGACTAGCGTGCTATTTGCTAAGTAGCGGCTTTCAAGCATTGAAGGAATAATTGGACATCGGTTGGAACTATAATTAAAGGAGCAAGCTGTCTTGGACAATGCTCCGAATGATTGTTAAATTCTGTCGCCCGCATGACAGTTTTTCGAGCTTATCAGCATTAGCTAGCGCCAATCGGACGTGGGTAATTTTTCCTATTGAGAATGGAGTTGCAGTGTCATGATTACTGATGTGACTCACCTGTGCCACGGGTTCTGATTGGCTCCCTGTCAGTATTTGAACCCAGTCGTGTCTGTCCCCTTTTGTCAGTCCGTCCGCGAACCTCAGTGAACACTAGGCAAGCCTTTTTCGACCCTGACTCCCACCTGTCCCGTTTTTTTGCTCCCGTCTGTCTCCGGCTTTGACTCGTTTTTGTCTTGGGATCAAGAGATCGCAGTTCGAATCCCGGCTCCTCCGTGTTTCATGTCTATGTGTCCTTGGGTAAGACACTGAACCCCTAATGCCCTCAATAAGCAGGTTAGCGCCTTAGCTGCACGGCCGTTATTGGGGGCGGCAGTAGCTCAGGAGGTAGAGCGATCATTTTAGGATTAAGGGATCCCAGTTCGAATCCCGGCTTATTCGTGTTACATGTCGAAGTGTCCTTGAGTAAGACACTGAACCCCCAATACCCCCAATAAGCAGGTTAGCGCCTTACATGGCTGCACAGATCACGGCCGCTATTGGGAAATGTGAAGCACAATGTAAAGCGCTTTGGGAAGTCATTGACTTGAAAAGCGCTATATAAATGTAGATCATTTCATTTAAATGCAGATCATTTCATCCTGACCACGTCTGCTCTCCCGTCCCGGCTTACAACTTTCGGAGCAGACCGTAAATTCTCCTCGCCCCAAAAATATACACAAAAGCGCAGAGAAGTTTGACAGAGAGGGAGACGTCATTTATTGATATTTGTCAGTGTTCAAACAGCGTTCTCATTCGTCTAAGAGACAATCAGCTTTCTTATACCCTCCGGAGCAAACGTCAGAAATATCACATGTTGCTTATTGCGTCCTTTCCCGATGACGCGCTTGTTTTTCTCAAAGTGCATGCTTCCAAGAATTGACAGGGTTTCTCTTAGAATCAACCCATCTCAGCCAATACCGTTTTGCAATCGTTCACATGTTTCTCATCAAAAGTCGCCGTGACCCAGCCAAGTTCCTGCCAGCTTCGCAAGGAGTTCCAAACCAAGCGGAGTATTATTGCTTCGCTGACATTTAAACTCGGGAGAAACAAGCCGGGAATTTCCTGTCCAAACAATTGTGTCCTCATTCTGTCGATAAGCTCCGACTTCATTATTCCACAACACGACCTCTTTTTGTCCCCGACTACATCTACTCTCCCGTTCTGGCTTACGACCCCGGCCACGCCTTGCCCTCCTAGTCCCGGCTACCGACCCGTTTTTCCGTCCCTGATATCGCCATTGCGAAGTTACAGAAGATCCACTTCCGCGTTCGGAGCACCATCCGAGTACAATAGCGACTTGCTTCCCGCGTCCAGCGAACACTGGATCGTGGGCGCAGCCCTTTTTCTTTCCTTTAATAAAACTTGTGAGAAACGTAACCGTTCTGTTCCTGACATACAGTCAGTTTGAGGAAGAAGAGGAAAGTTAAAGACAGAGAGCTGCTGAAGTCTTGGCGTTGGTGTTAGCATTAGCAACGTTTTACTTGCTCTCGTAAGCTAGTCCAGGGTCTCCTCTTTCAAGATGAGATATACATTTTGTGACTTAGATGAAAAGGTCTCAATTTCTAATATAACAACTTATCATGTTATTACTATGTTGTTACTATTTTATTACCGGGTTCATTATTCGAAGTAGGCCTAAATAGGCCCAGTCAACCACAAAAAAAAGTCATTTTCCTAGAAAATCACCAGCAATCTGGAAGGAGATCTTTTAGAAGTTTGCTAGAGAGCATGTTGGCCAAATTATTTTTCTTTCCACCATAATCTGCAAATTAATTCTTCACAAATCCCATTGTGGTATACCTATGACATAAATGAGTCTTTTTCAAATGTATAAGTAAATATTTGATTTAATTATTATTATAGAGATTATATTTTAGCTAGGAGTAGCAATAAACAATTTACTCTGGACCTATTTCTCTTCACCACGAGGAAAAAATCAGCATCCAAAAACGAGGCCAGTCATCTGCCACATTGAATCGTGACATTATCAATAATAAACCAGCATTTTTCTGCCTGGCGGCGCGGGGGCCACTCATCCGTATCCCTTTTTTTGCGAGGGCGTCGGAGGACAGAAGAAAGGATACGGAAACAAAAAAATCCTCGCCGTTTTTGCCTGTGCCGTGCCCACCTACTCGTTTTATTTTCCTTGAAGCGGACGCAGGCGCTATTATTTACGGGCAGCATTTAGTAATGAGTCACGAGTCGGCACATCTGCGGTAACGTGACGTCATGGCGCGGAATAATTTTGACGGCGACACACAAATAAGGAAATGCTTTTGTTTTCATTGTGATATGGATTGTTGTTAGCACTGCAGATGTTTGAATTTCGTAACAAGAAATTTGTCAACAAGAAATTGTGTCATGATTACCGATTGGTCCTGTCTGTCCTCTGTTGTCAGTCCGTCTGTGAACCTCTGTGTATACAAGGCAAGCATTTTTCGACCCTGACTCTCGCCTGTCCCGTTTTTGCCCCCGTTTGTCTCCGTCTACGACCTGTTTTGCTCCTGACCACGCCTGCTCTCCCGTCCCGGCTTACGACCCATTTTCGATGAATGAATGAAAACTTTATTTCGAACATTAAAATAAAAACAGAAAAAAACCAATAACTCAACAACAAAATAATGTTACTGTCATAATTGCCGATTCAAGGCAACTATGACTGCCCAATTGGCGCCAAAGGCCCTGAGAGCTGATTGGTTAAGAGACTCTTTTTAAACCCCCGGCTTCCAAGAGTCAGCCGTCAGATCGTTGTGAACCGATGCTCCCAGCTAGGCAAGCTCATACCTTCAGACATTTTTCCTGCCCTGTTTTCTCCTACCATTGCCAACCTGTTTCTGGACCTGTTTATGCCCTGTTCTGCCATCCCGACATCCGACCTGTTTTGCCGCGCTTCCTGCCTGACACCTGTTGCCAACCTCGTTTCTGAACTCGATACCGCCCTTGCTCTCCAGTCCTGGCTAACGACCAGTATTCCTGCAAGTCTACGATTATCCTCGCTCGACACGGAAGTGCCACTTCTGCGTTTCCAGCCACCTGCTACCCTTGTCCGTCAACCATCGGATCGTGGAAGCAAGCCCTTCTCTCCCTCTTTATCAATAAAACTGAGTAAACGAACGCTACTGGGTCCTGTGTCTGTTTCTGGTCCGTGACAGTCACATAATATGTTCGAAAAGGGGTAGTAAGAAGCAGATGCTTATAATCCCTACCCCTTCATCTTCCCTATAAATACACTGATGATAATAACAACAATAGTAATAATTTTAATAACAACAGTTATGATATGACAATAGCAACAATAACAACAAAGTTAACCATTGATCCCGACTACGTCTATTCTCCCGTCCTGTTTTTACGACTTGTTTCCAATCCCGTCCACGTTTTTGCTCTCTTGTCCCGGCCATCGACCTGTTTTTCCATCCCTGACACCGCCATCGCCCGCTACGGAAGATCCACTTCCGTATTTGGATCACAATCAGATTGCGAGAGCGACTTTCTTCATGCGTCTAGAGAACACCGGATCGTGGGTGCTGACCTTCCTCTCTCTATCTCAATAAACTTGTGAGAAACGTTACACCATTGGGCCCTGTTTCAGTTCTGGTCCTGACAAATCGACCCCGACTACGTCTATTCTCCCATCCTGGCTTACGAATCATTTCCGATCCTGACCTGGTTTTTGCTCTCCTGTCTCGGCTATTCGGTATTTGGATCACAATCCCTTTGCGAGAGCGACTTGCTTCCCGCGTCTAGCGAACGCCGGATCATGGGCGCTGCCCTTCCTCTCTCTATCTCAATAAACTTGTGAGTAATGTTACACGATTGGGTCCTGTTTCCGTTCTGGTCCTGACAAATCAGTTATCAGATTCAATTGTTGGCGAGTAAGAGTACAATGACGCTTTAACCTGAAAAACAACAGCGACCATGATGTGAAGGTGCTGTATCTGAGACGGATCAGGAGGCTTCTCCTGCTACTGGCCTGCAGCCAAGTGGCTAACATGTATGGCTAGAGAAGAAAAGAGTGGAAAAAGTGGCTTTTGTAGTGACGGCCAAATATGTCAGCTTTTCATATATGACCAATATCTTAACTTCTGTGTCTTCAAACATGTTTATGAGATTGTACTGTCAGGACCAGAACAGAGACAGGACCCACTTGCGTTACGTTTCTCTGTTTTATTGGAAGAATGGAAAGGGTTGCACCCACGATCCGGTGATCGCTGGTCGCGGGCAGCAGGTCGCTCTGAACGCAGAAGTGGGACTTCCATGGCGAGCGATGACGGTGTCGGGAACGGAAAAAAACAGGTTAGTAGCCGGGACAGGAGAGCAAAAAAAGTGGTCGGGATCGGAAACGAGTTGAAAGCCAGGAGGGGAGAGTAGCTGTGGTCAGGATCAAAAAACGGGTTGAAGATAGGGAACAGACGGGAGCAAAAACAGGTGGGAGTCTGTGTCGAGAAAGGCTTGCCTAGTGTTAACTGAGGTTCGCAGACGGACTGACAACCGATGACAGGAGACGGGGGTTTTGACTAATAGAATGATATAAGTGGGCTTCATACAAGCAAAGTGCATGCAATTTTTGACAAAAAAATATTCATATGAAAGAATAATCAACTAGCACCATGGGTATTTGGACTTTTGCAACATACAGGAGAATCTTGTCCCGAGTTTCTTCCCACATTTAGGCCCCGCCCCTACATCCAGGCTCCGCCTACTCACTTTGGTGCTACCCGTGTTATAAAATATGCATGTACTCTCCTGACCAACATTTCAAAGTGATTTATTCTCGGCACGTACCAGTTCACTTAAAATCCATTCTCTTTTTTTATACTAATGAGCTTTTACTCGTACGTGTAATTATCCATAAAAATATCAAATTCAACCGGGAAAGGGGTGAGGAGGCTATGAATAGCTGCACAATATGTCTGAATATTTTATGAGCTGTTCTATTTATAGCCGTACGTCTGTTTTCCAGCCATGAATGTGCTACATTGAGGAGGTGGAAAAATCCTTTTAGTGCATGAGGACTTTGTGGGCACACATTTCAATGAGACACATTTGTGTCACGAGCGAGGGACCCAAATGCGGAACGTTTCACACGATGCTTTGTTAAGGGATCGGGGAAGTCAGGGCGAGAGGAAAAAGACAGCAATAAGGGGCTCGCTGGGCAGGAGGAATGGGAAGCCTTCGTGAACGAAGCGTGGTCAGAGATCGGAACAAGTCGGGTGGCCGGTATGAGCGG
This sequence comes from Urocampus carinirostris, assembly GCF_059441175.1. Taxonomy (NCBI): domain Eukaryota; kingdom Metazoa; phylum Chordata; class Actinopteri; order Syngnathiformes; family Syngnathidae; genus Urocampus; species Urocampus carinirostris. Next base: position 33,668,886 of record NC_142363.1, on the reverse strand, counting down.
GAAGCCAGGGATCGGGAATGGATACAGGAAACAGAATTGGGATAAGGGTAGCCGGGATAGGAAAACGGAGTTTGGACCGGGGTTTGATACAGGAAACAGAATCGGCATACGGGTAGCCGGGATAGGAGAATGGAGCTTGGATCAGGGATCGATACAGGAAACAGAATCAGGGTACGGGTAGCCAGGACAGGAGAACGGAGCTTGGATCGGGAATCGATACAGGAAACAGAAACAGGATACGGGTAGCCGGGAGAGTGGAACAGGGCTTGGATCGGGGGTCGATACAGGAAACAGAATCAGGATATGGGTAGTTGGGACAGGGAACGAAGCTTGGATCGGGGATCGATACAGGAAGCAGAATCAGGGTACGGGTAGTCGGGACAGGAGAACGGAGCTTGGATCGGGATTGATATAGGAAACAAAATCAGGATACGGGTAGCCGTGACAGGAGAACGGAGCTTGGATCAGGGATCAATGCAGGAAACAGAATTGGGATATGGGTAGCCGGGACAGAACGGAGTTTGGATTGGGGATCGATACAGGAAACAGAGTCAGGATACGGGTAGCCGGGACAGGAGAAGAGAGCTTGGATCGGGGATTGATACAGGAAACAGCATTGAGATACGGGTAGCCAGGACAGGAGAACGGAGCTTGGATCGGGGATCGATACAGGAAACAGAATCGGCATACAGGTAGCCGGGACAGGAGAACGAGTGACACTGAAATAGGAATCTGGAGCAGCGAACAATAACAATAGCGGCTAGCGGTGAGGCGTAGCCTGCAACTGGGTGGCTAACAGTGGCTAGAAAAAGAAACAATGGGAAAAAGTGGAAAATGCCTTAATCACGGGACTCAGTGACTTTATGAGCGAGTACACATGTTTTTGCTTATTTAATTAGATCAAACTGTCACTTGCTTTCCAAAGTTCAAGATTGCCGAGTCTGTTCATCCAGGCATGTGGCACTTTTTTACCACTGTTTCCTTCTTTGGCCACTTATATTTGTCAATGGCTTTCAGGCTATGTTTCACTACTACCCATTGTTTGCTGCTCCAGCTTCGTCCTTAAGTGTCACTTGCCTTCCACAATTGATCATGCAAGCGAAGATTGCCGAATCTGTTCATCCAGGCATGTGTTTTTTTTTGTTACCACTGTTTCCTTCTTTAGCCGCTCATGTTAGGCTCTTGGCTTTATGCAATGGCTTGAAGCTGGCAGCTATTTTTAACTGCCCCCGCTTCGTCCCTCAGTGTCAATAGCCTTCCACAGCTGGTCATGCAAGCAAACGCTGCTGAGTGCCGTGATTCAGGTATTTGGCTATTTTCTTTTATTACTGTTTCCTTCTTTGGCCACTCTCGTAGCCCCTTGCCTCACCGCTGGCCACCATTGTTAGCTACCTCTCGTAATGTTTTACTGGTCTTCTTAGTAGCTTCTTCTGCGAGCCACTAAAGTTAGTAATTTCTACCAGCTCTGAGCAACACTATCGTTTCAGTCTTTTCAGCTGCTTTTAGTGTATCCAGCTTACTCAGATTAACTGTCATGACCAGAATGGAAACAGGACCCAATTGCGTAGCGTTTACCACAAGTTTTATTGAAGGAAAGAGGAAGGGCTGCGCCTTCGATGCGGTGTTCGCTGGACGCGGGAATCAAGTCGCTCTCGTATTCGGATTGTGATCCGAACATGGAAGTGGATCTTCCGTAGCGAGCAAAGGCGGTGACGGGGATGGAAAAACGGGTCGGTAGCCGGGACTGGTAGAGCAAGACATGGTCGGGGTCGGAAACGAGGCGTAAGCCAGAACGGGAGAGTAGACGTAGTCAGGGACAAAAGAGGTCGTAAGCTGGGACGGGAGAGCAGACGAGGTCGGGATCAAAACAAGTCGTAGCCAGAGACAGATGGGAGAAAAAACGGGACGGGTGGGAGTCAGGGTCGAAAAAGGCTTGCCTAGTATACACTGAGGTTCGCAGACGGACTGACAACAGGGGACAGACAGGATTGGGTACAAATAGTGACAGGGAGCCAATCAGAACCTGCGGCAGTTGAGTCACATCCGTAATCAAGACATTAACACCATCTTTCATGTCCTGTTGCTAGCTGAAATTTGTCCTTGCTCACGCAAGAAAACATGATAATAGTCTTTCGAATTTTGCCGAGTGTTACCCTTCGGGCTTCCGTAGTGTGTCTTCTTCCAACGCACACAGTTCAGCTCCATCATAAGCTACAACGACCCCTAGTGGTCAATTATTACACACCAATTTCTCTTCCAATTTGTTAAAAGTACGCGTCGCCATGGGGACCTGGAAACAGAATTCACACATTATGAGCGAAGAAATGAGCAGATGGAGCTTTATGGAGTATAAGAGGAAATTATATTACAGTGAATGTAAAGGCAATGTGTGTTTTCATTTTGCAAGTAAGAAGTTATACACTCAAAATCCCGAGGATTGAAATCCCTAAACAGACCAGGAACGGAGACAGGACCCAATAGCGTTCGTTTTACTCAGTTTTTATTAAGAAAGAATGCAGTGCTTGCATCCACGATCCGATGATCGTCGGTAACGGGTAGCAGATGACAGGAACGCGGAAGTGTCACTTCCGTGTCGAGCGAGGGTCCTTGTTGACAGCGAGAAAACAGGTCGATGGCCAGGACGGGGGAGCAAAACAGAAACGGGTCCAGAAAAGAGGTCGGCAACAGGTATCAGGCAGGAAACAGGGCAAAACAGGTCGATGGCCGGGACGGAGGAGCAAAAGCAGAAACGGGTCCAGAAACAGGTCGGCAACAGGTATCGGGCAGGAAAATGGCAGGAAAATGTCGGAGAGTACAAAAGCTTGCTTAGCTGAGAGCATAGGTTCGCAGGCGGTCTGACGGCTTCCTTTCGGAAGACGGGAGTTTAAAAAGAGTCCGTCAAGTCACATTTATTTATATAGCCCTTAATCACAAAAATGTCTCAAAGGACTGCACAGGATGGTAATCCCCCTTCCAGGATTGACCAGGGTGAATCACAATTAGCATTACTGTACACAGAATAGTAAACACTAGGTAAGATGTTGAAAATGTCAGGAAAGAGCATGACACCAACGACGCCCCCAGCCTGTAAACTAGTCCAGAAAGTCTATGACGGCCACGATGTAGCTTCCCATCTCTGCCAGCTGGTCCATGCAGGCGTTCACATGCTTCAGGTCGGACGCTGGTCCGCTGACTCATCTCCAATCGTCCTTCTCCTTCGTATCAGCTAGGCAGGCAGTCGGGAAAAGACAGGACAATACAGAATATGAGGTGGGCATCAATCTTAAGCTTTGGAATAGAAGTGTGTCTTAAGCCTCGATTTAAAAACTTCCGTTGAGGTTGCAGATCTTATCTCCGGAGGCAGGGCGTTCCATAACACCAGGGCCCGGATGGAGAACGCTCTCGAGCCTGCAGACTTCTTGGCTCTCGGAGTCACAAGTAGACCGGCATTTTCCGAGCGCAGACTCCGTGCAGGAACATAGGGGGAAATCAAATCAGAGAGATAAGAGGGTGCAAGCCCATGCAATGAAAATGAAATGAAATGAAATGAAATGAACATTTATATGTCAATAAGAGAACCTTAAAGTCACATCTTAAGTGGACTGGGAGCCAGTGCAAGTTGGCCAACACAGGAGTAATATGCTCAAACGTTTTGGTCTTAGTCAAAAGTCTAGCTGCCGCATTCTGAACCAGTTGCAAACTTTTGATGCTAGACATCGGGAGACCAGAAAGCAATATATTACAGTCATCAAGCCGAGAAGTAATAAACGCATGAATTAAAACCTCTGCATCTGATTAAGACAGCATCGAACGAATCTTCGCAATATTAAGGAGGTGGTAGAAAGCTATTCTAGTAATATTTTTCGCGTGTAACTGAAACGACAGATTAGGATCAAATATAACACCTAGATTTTTGACCGAGTCACTATGGGTGATATTACATTTGTCTAGGTTCAGGGTAGTGTTTGAAAACAACTGACGACAGTGAGTGAGAACAGCCAATCAGGTCCCGTGGCTGTGCCAGTAATCATGACATTTTGTTGTATTTGCAGCATTCCATTGACGCCGTGAGCGCCGGGGTGAGTCCCATAGGCGACACTTCCTACAACTCCAGTTACTGGGACCTGGCCAGTGCTTTCTTCTTTGCGGGAACCGTCATCACAACCATTGGTATGTTAATACATCCCCGTCGGGAATATTTTAAAAACGATACATTCGGACACTTTAACTCAATATTTTCATATTGATTAAAACCGTAATCATCATAACATGATTTCCGCCATGATTGAATTCATTGCTATCGAGTATAACCAGACCGAAGATCGGACGATAACAAATGTCTTTTCCCTTAAGGACGACTTCATTATTGACTTTCGGTGATCTTGTTTCGCCCTGGATTGTTACGTAAGGCCTGGTACTGACGATGTTGCATAAGCGCATCATCATATGTTAAATGTGCCAACGCCTTCCTTCATTTCCATCCTTTGGAGCACCTTTCGATGACCTCGTTAGCATTTTATTAGCTTGTCGCTAAAGCTAAGTTCAATGATTCTGTGGAATGAATACTGTTTTATAGTACAGTGATACGACAAAACGGTACTTGAACGAGTCTGTATCCGAACAAAGCGGTATTATCTAAAATTTGACCAATTTTTGCTTCGGTATTTGTAGTTTTAACATTTCCTAAACTGCATTCTGACTCCGAAGACACTTCACGTGTCTTGTCTAATTGCTTACAGTTGGAGCATATTCAAAAGTCAGGGAAATTTAATGAGCCCAGCGACGAGTGTAGTCTACGTATCAATTTATTTAGCCCAATCAAAGAGTTGAACAAATCGGATTTTTCGTCCTTGCCAATTACAACCGTGTGGAGAAAGAGAGCGACGAGGTCTCCTCCTCTTATCACCCATGCCGATGAAATGTTCACGCCCCAAGACAAAGCCTCTGGCTGATTGCATCAACACGGCGCGGACCGAATTTCCCAATAGTCCTTTGAAGCTTGGGAGAGGGGAGATAGGTCATCGCCCTCTGGACAGAATGGGGCATGACACTCACATTCTAACCCCCCAGGCAAAGTTATAAGTCATTGTTATCTGCGCAGACTGAAATAAAGACACATTCCAAAACACAGGCGGTTTACGACACCCTTCTAAAAAGTTGCACTCAAGGCTGAGGTCAAACTTAGGACAAGTATTTTTTAATATAAGTGGAATAAAACAGTGTATAAAATAGTCTATAACTTCAGTATTCTAACAGTGTCTTGGATGCTATTGCCCAGTCGGTTAGCATCATTTCGAGAGAGATCGTCAGTCTGACAACACGTCTTGAGGATTTATTGTGATTTTGTGTGTTTTTATTGCCTTTTTTGCCAATAACAATGGCTTCTAAGTAAGATAGTGATAGAGGAAACGGCAAAAACACTGATTAAATTAAAGAAGAAAATCATTGCGAAAGAGGAAAATGGTGCACAAGTGTCTGTCATTGACTGATATTCAAAGATACAGTAAATAAAGCTTTAAAATTGTCAGGAACCGGAACAGGATCAGGACCCAAATGCGTGACGTTTCTCACACAAGCCTTTTATTTTACGGGAAATGGGGAGTCATGCACGTTCTAGCGTAAAAATTAAATTAAAACTAAGAAAAACGCACGTAAGTGGGCCCTGTCTTCGTTCTGGTCCTGACAAAATCATTCTTCATTTAATGTCTAAAGTTAAATGCGGAATTAACGTCTCTTTGCTCAGTTTGCTAGCAAACAGCAGGCAAAAGGGGTTATTTGTTTGTCAGTAGTCATATGAACTATTATTTGGGATTGCTCCAATCGGTGTCCAAGAAACAGAAGGCAGTTATCTTTAAACCAGATGGTATCACGTTTCTGTTTCAAATATTGGTACCGCCCAAAGGGGGGTTTCTTTCTTTCTCTTTCTTTGTTCTGCCTAAATAAATGCAGTTTAGTAGGGGAAGGGCCACCCAGAGTTAGGAGCGCGTCCAAGGAGACGGACGTAAGTTTCCTCCTCTTCTGGCCCCTCCCCCTCTCCAACTGCCAGTTGTAAAAAAAAAAAGGCGAATGCTTGGTGTATCTTTTCTAGCGTCAGCAACTTGTAAATAGCTCTCCCACAACATAAAGAGGTCGATTTAGACCCCAAAGTTTGAGTGTACTTGCGCCATTAAAGTGACAAGCAGGGTTGGGTAGGGTTACTTTAACTGGATTACTTTCAATGGCTTTTGGATTACTCCAATACCAAATATGCTAATAAAAGACAAAAGAAACTAAATATGAATAAAATGATGACTCACAACACGTGGTAAGCTTTCTCTCCTGGCTTTGATCTCTTTGATCTCCGGCAAAACGAACATAAAACGCGACAGAAACAAAATGAAAATAAATCCAAACAGCTTGCCAACATCATTTTTGCCATTCCATGTATTCTGTTACTCCCAAAGCCTGTACAAAATTTTGTAATTTTATTCATATTCACCGTAAATTCCAGACTATAGAGCACACCTGATTATAAGCCGCACCCACCACATTTTAAGAGGAAAACCGATTTTGTACATACACAAGCCGCACTTGTATATAAGCCGCATGCGCCCACATTTAAACATGTAACACAAACACCAAATTAACCCAAACCCGACTTCAAGTCCCGCGATTGAAACTAAATGTCCCTTATTAAAGTCCACAGTCCAATAATCACAGTCGGCAAAATGATACCGGTACTTAAGGTTTGATGCAGACCTGCAGAGTCCGGGTCCCGTTGGAAGTAATCCAAGGAAAAAAGTGTATATTTCCAAAGGTAAGCGTGGGAAAAATATATCAGATGAACACATTTACTCACGCAACTCCTTTTTCTTGAACCAACTTTTTACCCCCTCTTCTTTCCTTGTCTGTCCTTCACCTTTAGCGGTCCCGCCTTAAACCCGTCACCCCGTGTTTGTTCCGCCCCTCCTTTTTCATTCACCCGTGCAAAACATATCAGAATAAGTGTCTAAAATAAATACAAATAAATACATTACAAAAATATACAGTTGCAAATACATATTATACATGGGTTACACATATTTACAAAGAAAGACGGTACACCGAGAGAGTTTTCAAGGCTTTAATAATAAAAATATAACTTTCAACCCAAACGGTCCCTCACCTTTAGCGGTCCCCCGTAAACCCGTCACCCCGCGTTTGTTCCGCCCCTCCTTTTTCATTCACCCGTGCAAAACATATCAGAATAAGAGTCTAAAATAAAAACAAATAAATACATGACAAAAATATACAGTTGCAAATACATATTATACATGGGTTACACATATTTACAAAGAAAGACGGTAATAATAATGATATAGCTTTCATCCCAAACGGTGACTGTGACAGGGCAGTTAATGGTAGCAACACTCGAGCGCTGCTGGCGGCCGTTAGAAAAATGACATAAATTGGCCGCATCACTGAATAAGCCGCAGGGTTGAAAGTTAGGGAAAAAAGTAGCGGCTTATAGTCCGGAATTTACGGTAGTTTCTTTTGTCTTTTATTAGCATAATTGGTATTGGAGTCATCCAAAAGTAATGGAAAGTAATCCAGTTAAAGTAACCCTACCCAACCCTGGTCTTTAGGTTACGGAAACATCGCCCCCAGCACAGAGGGAGGCAAGATCTTCTGCATCCTTTACGCCATCTTCGGCATCCCTCTCTTCGGCTTCCTGCTGGCGGGGATCGGAGATCAGTTGGGGACGATTTTCGTGAAAAGTATCTTGAGAGTGGAGAAGATCTTCCGGGTAAGTATCGAGAAAATCCTGCCGTGGCTTCATTATTGTGACTGTGCCTCGGTTCCTTACAGCAAAAACACAAACGGATCAGTCAGACCAAGATCCGGGTGACATCCACCATCCTTTTCATCTTTGCCGGTTGCATCGTCTTTGTCACCTTCCCCGCCATCGTCTTCAAACACATCGAGGGCTGGACCACGCTGGAGGCCATCTACTTCGTGGTTATTACTCTCACTACAGTGGGGATCGGCGACTATGTGGCAGGTGCGGATTAGGTCCTAGGACACAGGCAATGTTCCCTGGAATTTTCCCCAGGTCTGAGCATTCACACAAAGTCGGTGAGCAACGCTTGAAACAACAGTGAGCAACGGCAATCCCAAGTGTGGCAACTAAATCATTATCAAACATGTCCAAAACTTGACATCAAGTTACATTTTGTGGAGTTTCCGGCAATGCAAAATTATTTTTAACTTTTGAATGAATTGACTCATGTACTATCGCAAAGGTTGTACGGCCTTCAAACGGCGTTTGTTCTTACAATTCTTTCACAAGATATCCATTTCTTTTAGTTCCTGATATATTTTGTCGCATAATATTAACATTTTTGGGGGCTTATTGAGTCGGTTGTAAGATACAGAACTGTACTTAATTACATTTTTGTGTGGAAGTACAATGATTCACTTGATCTCATCTCATCTCATTAGCCGTACCGCTTATCCTCATTAGGGTCGCAGGGGGGCTGGAGCCCATCCCAGCCATCTCCGGGCAGTGGGCAGGGGACACCCTGAACTGGTTGCCAACCAATCGCAGGGCACACAGGGACAGACAACTCACTCGCTCATTCACACCTAGGGACAATTTGGACCGGGCAATTCACCTGAAATGCATGTTTTTGGGATGTGGGAGGAAACCGGAGTGCCCGGAGGAAACCCACGCAAGCACGGGGAGAACATACAAACTCCGCACAGGAAGTCTGGAGCTGGATTTGAACCCACGACAGGTTCCCATGACATGAACTGTGCCGCCGTGCACTTGATATAATTGGAAATTATTTGAATGCAACACAAACTTTTTCTTCTTTTTTCTGTGTTTTTTTTCTACCTTTTTAAAAAAATTCCTTTAAAAAAATCTCATTGTGTTTATTTTTTCCGAGCTGTTACTTTTTTCTTTTTGTCCTCTATTTGTTTTTTTCCTACGTTTCTTTATTTTCTTTTTTCTGGCTCTTTTCTAAATTTTTCCTTCTTTTTTTCTCTTCCTTTTGTTTCTTTTTTTTCTCAGCTTTTCACTACTTTTTCATTTTGGTATTACTTTCTTTTTTGTTCTATTCCCCCCCTTCCTTTAAGTCATTTTGTGCAAAATTTTACATCATATTTGTTCATATTGGGATTAAAGAAGCAAAAACAACCCGAAGAGCCGTTTAGGACCCGAAAGAGCCGGTTCCTTTTAGTGAGCCGAGCCGAAGAAGCCGGATCTCGACAAACTCTACTAACTTTACTCAACTTCGTTCTACTTCAACTCTCCCCCTCTCTTCAAAATACCGCATTTAGGACACAACGTCGGGGAAACCTGTGTATTTTTACCTTCATTCTTTATACCTTCTTTCTTTTTTTTCATGGCTTTTTTCTAAATTTTTCCTTCTTTTTTTCCTCTTCCTTTTGTTTCTTTTTTTCTCAGCTTTTCACTACTTTTTCATTTTGGTATTATTTTCTTTTTTGTTCTATTCCCCCTTTCCTTTAAGTCATGTCGTGCATAATTTTACATCATATTTGGTCATGTTGGGATTAAAGAAGCAAAAACGACCTGAAGAGCCGTTTAGGACCCGAAAGAGCCGGTTCCTTTTAGTGAGCCGAGCCAAAGAAGCCGGTCCTCGACAAACTCTACTAACTTTACAAAATTTCGTTCTAATTCGACTCGACTTCAAAATAGCGCATTTAGGACACAACGTCAGGGGAACCTGTGTATTTTTACCCTCATGCACTGTAACTTTGACTTGAGTCGCTTCTTAATTAGTAATTTTGAGCCCTCATTTTTGTGCGCTGGCTAGATTTTCTTGTGCGCTGAGCACAAGGTGTCAAACAGGCGGCCCGCGGGCCAGATAAGGCCCGCCAATGGTTTAAATCCAGCCCGCAAGACAACAGTGAGAGAAGCAAAAGAGGAAAATGAGCTGTAGTTTAAAATATTTCCACCGGATGTCACCGAAGCCAGTTAACACTCGCAAAACAATTGTGGTGGTATTTTTCCATTTCTCTCTGACTCACTTCTTTTTTATTTATTTCTCCCTCTTTTTCTTTCTCCTGTTCACTCTCTCTTTCTTTCTCTTTTCTCTATTTCTCTCTCACTCTTTATTTTTCTCTGTCTTGCTCTCGTTCCGTTTTCTCTCTCTAATTTACACTTTAATTCTCTTTCTTTCTATTTTTCTCTTTCTTTCTCCCCCTTTTTTCTTTCTATTTTTTGACCTCTCTCACCTCACTTTGTCTCTTTTTCTCCCGCTGACTCTTTTTTCTTTCTGTCGTTTCACTTCTCTTATTCTTTTTATCATTCTCTTTTTTCACTTTCTTTCACTATATTCATTTCCCCCTTCTTCTCCATTCATATCTCTATTCTGCCATCTCTTTTCCTCACACTGTTACTCTGTCTCCCTTGTTCTCCATATCTGTTTATCGCTCTCTTTCCCTCCCTCTCTTTCTCTGTCTTTTTCTCCCTCTCTCTTTCTCTTAATTTTACTAGTCTGGCCCCCGTGAGATTTTTTTCTAGCATTTGTGGCCCCCAGCTAAAACGAGTTTGACACCCCTGTCCTAGAAGATGTTCCCTCAGGTCCAAGAGGTCCTTCCTGATGTATTGCTTTGTTTTTCTCGCAGGGGGGAACCGCAGGATCGATTACATGGAGTGGTACAAGCCTCTGGTTTGGTTCTGGATCCTAGTGGGACTGGCTTACTTTGCGGCAGTCCTCAGCATGATTGGGGACTGGCTTCGAGTGTTGTCCAAGAAGACTAAAGAAGAAGTAAGTGTTGTTGGGAATCAAAAATGAAAATGTATCGTTTACCAAATAGTCCGAATGAGTTATCTGACTCCATTAACCAAACACAACCTACAATCACCCAACAATTTATGCGCGCTTGTTTCTTGAGGAAAAAATGAACATGACATTTTCACATGGGGGCAGATTTAATTTTATTAACAATTTAACTAAGTGTACTCCATCGAAAACGGCCGAATTAGTGTCGTTGGAGCCTCTGGGAAGCGCCGCTGCCACGAGCGGCTGCCTTTTCCAGCGGCTGCCCTATTGTTTTATTGTCTGCTCCTATCTTCGGTGTTTTTTCTTCCCGTTTTGACAACTACACTATGGATTACTTCTATCCTATGGACATGGGTTTTAGCGCACAAAAATGCGTCTGATCAAGGAATCAACTCCTTGCCCTGAAGAATTCTCGTGCCGGCGCGATGAAGGGGCCTATCGTGGAAGAAGAGCTAGCTAAGCGGCTAGCGGCGTTCTAAATCTCCGGTACCATCTGTAATCATGGTAAATGCGAACTCACGACCAAATAAGATCATCGAGTGCTGGTGGAAAACATCGAAGCGCACAGGGAGCGCAGTTGCTGTGTTTTGCGGAAACGTGGCTCACGTTTAGCATTCCGGACACTAACGTGTAGCCACCCGGAGCTACCCGGAGCTATCCGGCTTCAACGCCGCTAAACAGAGACACGAAAGCCGGGGGGAATCGGAGAGGAGGCGGACTTGCTAACACGAGGTGGTGTATCCCTGGATTTTCACAAAGAAAAGATTTCCCTCTGCCGCAGGGATGTCGAACTTTTTGGACTAGCGTGACGTCATCCACTACAAGCACCCCTAGGGCATCATGTTCATCTGTTAATAAACAACGGGGTAGACTGCTGGAAGTGTGAATTTGAACACTTCCAGCAGTCTACCCCTACGGGGATGAATAAAGTATCTATCTATCTATCTATCTATCTATCGATCTATCTATCTCTATCTTCTGAATCCTTTAGCTCTCTCCTATTCACCATCTTCTCCCCGCATAATGGCGTGCCGACTCCTCCCATGGGCGTGCCAAGGAAGCCCCCCTGGGCGTCGCGATGTCTGGAATACTCAAAACAACACCGAGCGTTGCTACGTCATCAGGGCCTTTCTGCGTCTGGATGTGCTGATTATCTTACCAGCCTTACGTCCCGTTCCCGCCGTTTCTGTAAACAACATTTTTCACCAGGGTGCCCTGACATTGAACTACATCCCAGTCAGTGAATATCTTTTGCATTAAATGTGATTTGTAGTCCATCGTATAAAATCCTTTATAGTCAAACGTATAAAATCCTTCAGTGTCTAGCTCCGTCCTGGTTTACGACTTTATTTCTAGAGAGGAGTTACTTTTGGAAAGTGTTAGGTTTAAGTCCCCAACATTTTTAATAAAACGCTCTGAAATAAAAGAAGACATAGAGAATCGGTCATTGAGAATTGGTTATTTTATTAATCATCATAATGAGAGCGGCGGAGACCAAGCTGTTACAAATCTCCTCCTCACTCTGAACAAGTCCCCGAACCCTCCCTTCTAATATTAAGGTTCTTGGTGAAAAACATCTTGAGTTATGGCATGCACAGGTCAGGGTGCACCCACTGGGATGTGAAAGAGACAGAAAAAACAACTCATGGCCTTGAAGAACAGCTTACGGCTAAAAACTATACAAAAAGGGCTGAGAACACTTATAACATATTAATGTCAACTGTAGGATAAATATAGGTATATAATTCCAACAGAAAGTGGTACCGACCATGGACAAGAGCTAAGACCAGACTAATCAGGACTGAAAGGAAGAAAATAACCTTATTAAATCATGGATCTGTCTTGAACCGCTGCTGCGAAAGACGCCATGTTCACAACAACATAGTTCTTGTCATTACTAGCTAAGTTGCATGTAACTATGTGATGGAAGTCAAGGAACTGGGCACGGGCTTTGACTGGGTCTTGTCAGGCTCTTTTGGCTAGCTCGTGTGATAGTATCATGTCAAATCCCTTTTCAGCAATTTACATGTGAAAATCACAGATTGTTCCTGTCAGGACCAGAACAGAAACAGGACCCACTTACGTAACGTTTCTCACAGTTTTATTGGGAGGAAGGGAAAGGAGTGCACACACGATCTGGAGATCGCTGGTCACAGGGAGTAGGTTGCTCAGATGCGGAAGTGGGACTTCCGTAGCGAGTGATGGCGGAGTCGGGAACAAAAAAAAAACGGGTCAGTAGAAGAGCAAAAACGTGATGGGGATCGGAAACGAGTCGAAAGCCAGGAGAGGAGAGTAGACGTGGTCGAGATCAAAAACGGATCGTTATCCAGGGCGGGAGAACAGATGTTGTCTAGCTCAAAACAGATCATAACGGGAGACTAACAGGAGCAAAAAAACAGGACAGGCGAAAAAGAGCATGCCGTGTAAAAACGGAGATTCGCAGATGGACCGACCAAAAGGGGACTGACAGAGTTTAAATACTGACCGGGAGCGAATCTGTCAACAAGCTGCAGCTGGCGCCACACGGGCGGGGCCAATTGGGCGCCATGGCAACCGTGACAGTTCCAGGTTTTTTGGGACGCAGGGACGCGGGCAAACCAGAACACTGGTCTGGGTTTTTTCCCAAGTAGTCCATCAAAGGTCGCTGTTTCTCACTGGTTCGCTTTGATTTTTCGACGCAACGGATCTAATAAAATGCTTCTAAATCCCTTCCAGGTCGGAGAGTTTAAAGCTCACGCAGCAGAGTGGAAAGCCAACGTGCGTGCCGAGTTCCGGGAGACGCGGCGGCGCCTGAGCGTGGAGATCCACGACAAGCTTCAGAGGGCCGCCACCATCCGTAGTATGGAGCGCCGCCAGCTGGGCCTGGAGCAAAGGGCCCAGTCGTTGGACGTCCTGTCTCCCGAGAAGAGGGCCATCTTTGCTAGCTTGGACAGCGGCCGTTACAAGACCTCCTCGCAGGAGAGCATCGACACCAAGCTCAACAACCTGCGGTTGAAGGGCGCCGGCGAGCCTTACGAGCGTCGCGGCATGGAACGGGCGCCACAGACCGCGTCCTCGTCGGAAGAGAACCTTTTCAACCTACGTTTTGGGACGCTCACCAAGATGGCCAGGCGCAACAAGAACCGCGAGATCCGGAGGAACATCCCTGGGGATTCCCGGCGGTCTAGCGTCGGGGTTAGCAACGGGAACGCCATGGTGGACGAAGAGCAGGGCGGGGAAGGAGGAGAGGACGGCGAGCTGGATGAGGACCACCAGGAGACCAAAGAGAGGAACATCAGTTTGACAAACCTGTCCCAGTATTCCATGGATCGCTCCAAGTTGAACGGGTGCAGACCGGAAGAATCCAAGCTGCAGGACGCTTAGGATCAGTGTGGTTGAGGTTCAAACTAAAAGACTTGTCCTTGTCTTGTGATCATTTCTGGATTCCATCGAGCATTTATCCCTGAATCAGTAAGGACTTTCCAAAACCAGAGTGGTTAGCATCCACAGCCTTGGTCTTTGGGTCCAGATCCAAAGATCCCCTCAGACACTATCTCAATAAGTGCATACAAGAACAGTCTAAAACCAGAATGTTCTGCTGTTCTCTGGAGAAACTCATCAAGTTGATGACCATAGACTCCCAAGAGGCTCAAGACCTCGGACCGTCCATGGAGATCCAAAGTCGGGATTGCGAAACTGTGAAAAAAAAAACGAACTCTACAGCTTCTTGCTTGAGTAAAGAATCAGGATAGTCAAGGTTGATATACACTGCCAGTCCACTCATGCTTGTTGGAGAAAAATCTAGAACCATGGTAGGGAACCAGAATCCTCAAGGACCAGTTTTTCAACATCTCCCTAGTTCAGGGGTGTCAAACTAATCTTAACTCGGGGGCCACACGATAGAACAGACATTCTCTCGGGGGGCCGGACTAGTAGATTAGAGAGAAAGAAAAAGAGAGAGAGAGAGAGAGAGAGACTAAAGAGATAAAAAGAGAAATAGAGCGAGAGAGAGAGAGAGACTAAAGAGATAAAAAGAGAAATAGTGAGAGAGAGAGAGGGAGAGAGAGACTAAAGAGATAAAAAGAGAAATAGAGAGAGAGAGAGAGAGACTAAAGAGATAAAAAGAGAAATAGAGAGAGAGAGAGAGAGAGAGACTAAAGAGATAAAAAGAGAAATAGAGAGAGAGAGAGAGAGAGACTAGAGATAAAAAGAGAAATAGAGAGAGAGAGAGAGAGACTAAAGAGATAAAAAGAGAAATGGTGAGAGAGAGAGAGAGAGAGAGAGACTAAAGAGATAAAAAGAGAAATGGTGAGAGAGAGAGAGAGAGAGACTAAAGAGATAAAAAGAGAAATAGTGAGAGAGGGAGAGAGAGAGAGAGAAAAGAGATAAAAAGAGAAATAGTGAGAGAGAGAGAGAGAGAGACAAAAGAGATAAAAAGAGAAATAGTGAGAGAGAGAGAGAGAGAGACTAAAGAGATAAAAAGAGAAATAGTGAGAGAGAGAGAGAGACTAAAGAGATAAAAAGAGAAATAGTGAGAGAGAGAGAGAGACTAAAGAGATAAAAAGAGAAATAGTGAGAGAGAGAGAGAGAGAGAGAGAGAGACTAAAGAGATAAAAAGAGAAATAGTGAGAGAGAGAGAGAGAGAGAGACTAAAGAGATGAAAAGAGAAATAGTGAGAGAGAATGAGTGAAAAGAGAAGGGGAGAAATAGTGAGAGAGAATGAGTGAAAAGAGAAGGGGAGAAAAAGAGAAGGGGAAAGCAAGAGAGAGAGGAATAGAAAAAAGAGAGAGAGAGAGAGAGAGAGTGAAAGAAATACAAGTACAGCATCTTTGTTCGAGGCACATGGCTTTGGCAACATCAAGACGACATATTTCAACCTACAACTTGTTTTTCTCCTGCGCTTCTCTGCGTGTTGTCTCGCGGGCCGGATTCAATCCCTTAGCGGGCCTGATCTGGCCCGCGGGCCGCCTGTTTGACACCCCTGCCCTAGTTGAACACAGTTGGAGCTTACCAGCTATCATCCAATCAGCTGTGTTGGAGAGGTGAAAACTGTCTGGACCAGGATTTTAGAGGACCATCTAGAACAGGGGGAACCTGCATGGAACCTGCAAGTAGTACCCTATAAAAACGGGCTAGGCTACGAAAAAAAAACCTTTTGGCATGCCTTGTTTTGCAGAAGTCAACGTTGAAGAAATGTGCCTTTTCTGTTTCCTCAGTTAGCTATACACTGCTCCTGAAATTGCTGTCATTGTGCCATAATGCACCAGGGAAGCAAAACCTGTTGCCAAAAAACAAAAAAAACCAAACAAAGCAAAAACAGAACAGGAATCTACTTTGTCGGTTGACGCCTTGTTAGCTTGCTAGCTCGCTTCAGTTCCACAAGAAAAGAAATACAGCAGACCCACAGGAAACGCTACCCTTCACCCCCAAAACGTTTTTTCTTTACGGTGTGATGGGATAAAATGTTTTTAGGCCCTTCGTTATGGCAACAAAATATTTTGCGTAAAACATATAAAATTAAAGATGGCTTGTGGTCAGTGCCATTTAAAAATCCAGGTCTGTTAATAGTTTGCATCACTGCATCATGAAGATGCTGATATATTCTGGCTAAACTACCTCCCACAATGTCTTTGTTTTTCTTCATTACGTTCTTAATTTCGTGACCTTCGCAAATCAGCGATACAATACTGTCATTTTTGTACTGTATCTATTCTCTATGAGTACAAGATTTGCAGTGATGACAAAGGGAAAGCCATAAGAAAAGAAAACAAAGTTTGGGATTATCAAAAAATACGGCACACAAATGGCTAGCCTTGCTAACTTGCTTGGCTGTGACCAATTATTTAGGATTCTTATTAAAATAAGCAAGTAAATCTCCTAAGATGCAAGTTTTCAAACGGTTTCATTTTTAATATGCCATCTTTGCCGTCCCCCTTACCCTGCATCCACCCGCTACTCCACTCAACCAGCTCAAGTCACGCAATACCAAAGGTAAATACAATTTTTTTTCCCTTTACACTTTTGATGTAGTCATGTACACTTATATTATAAACGGGTAGTATTTAGCTACGCATTATCATAGGTTTCTATCCCTTTCTTGCAATTTTACTTTGTGATCCCCTCCCCAGACCGTATCCCGGGGTCTGCTGTAATCTCAGACATAAATCCACATCATCGTCCGTTTATCGATCGGCACTTTGTCTTCACGCAACGTTTTGTCTATTTCGGAAGACAAGGCGGGATCAATAAGCGCCCGTAAACCGCATCATGCAAATCAGCCTTATCGATTACACGTGGGCTTGCATTCTTTTTCAATGCAACGTCCGTCTCCATGAATCGATGGGGAACGAAATCAGGATTGAAAGGGACTTCATATTTTTGCAAGCACTTTTATTCATACCCACCGAGCATGTTTTTGGGGTTTTAATTATTAAAAATGATTTCATTTGATATGAGTGAATCACTATGAATGTCATACTAAATGCTGTATTTCACCACCAGGGTTGGGTAGGGTTACTTTCACTTGATTACTTTCAATTACTGTATTTTCCACACTATAAGGCGCACCGGGTTATAGGGCGCACCCCCAAAAAATAGTGTTTTGTCCGATATTTTCCATACATAAGGCGCACCGGATGATAAGGCGATACAATGGGAACGTCGACAAAACAGTCCGATAGTTCAGTCCAACTTATTACCCCCTTAACATTCCGAAAGCTTGCAAAGAAGCAAATACCTGTCTCAGACACGTGCGGATGCGGTGTCCGTACGATGTCACCAAACAAACATTTCTTAGTTTCCATTTTATTTTTTGCTGGCAACTGTGTGGACAGCAAAGTACGAATTTTATTGTGCAGGGAAACGGGGTTCTTTACTGTGCATATGACAATAAACACTTTGAATTGAATTGAGTTTAAAAATAAACTCATCACACAAACATCAAGATGGTTCTAAAACAAGATACCGGGAAAATATAAATCCGCATAGCTCACCTAAGTTCTCTTGCAGCCATCACGTTCAATAATGATACGTAACCATGGTCTTCTTACAACAGTGAGTGTAGTAAATCCAGGAGAGTGAAATATTTACAAATACAGAATAGTAAAAAATGTTTTCTCTATGCCGTAGTGCAACCCAACTATGTGATTCATTCATCTTTTTCGGCCAATGGCAGGCTTTGTTTCGCCCCTTTAGCCTATGCGAGCCTGTAAATGATAAAAAAGGATCCGCCCCCTTTACCTCCAAATAACTTTAGCCAATAGTGACTGATTCAAATGATGATTGACACATTGGTTAGCCAATGAAACGCCGGTATATAAATCCCAGCATACACCGCGGACGACTTCGCCTTCGGGGGAAAATCGAGTCGGCGGCTGCTTGCCTTAGTTGCAAGACTTTGCGACTTAATATTGATCCATATATAAGGCGCACTGTATAATAAGGCGCATGGTCAGCTTTTGAAAAAAAGAAAAGGCTTTTAGGTGCGCCTTATAGTGCGGAAAATACGGTACTTTTGGATGACTCCAATACCAAATATGCTAATAAAAGACAAAAGAAACTAAATATGAATAAAATGACTACATTTTGTGCATGCTTGGGGAGTAACGGATTAAATGGAACAGCAAAAATGATGTCGGCAAGCTGTTTGGATTTATTTTCATTTTGTGTCTGTCGCATTTGATGTTAGTTTTGCCGGAGATCAAAGCCAGGAGAGAAAGCTTACCACGTGTTGTGAGTCATCATTTGATTCATATTTACTTTCTTTTGTCTTTTATTAGCATATTTGTTATTGGAGTAATCCAAAAGTAATTAAAATTAATCAAGTTAAAGTAACCCTACCCAACCCTGTTCACTGTGTGTTATAGCCATATTTATCATTCACTAGTTTGTTTTGTTGACTGCATACTTTTCACTCGGTGATTTAAATAACAACCCTGTGGTTTATGGGTTTTAAAAATCTCATTTTTTGGATCTCTTTGATTTTAAATATATATTTTTTTAATTTGTATTTATTGTATCATGATCTGTGATGATTTAATATTTCGTGTGAATGTTTCATGAAAATTTCCTGGTAACGTATTCAGTGCCTTTTTGTTTTTTGTTTTGCAGAGATTAAATACGACAAAATCAATTTCTTCTCTTTACACTTTTGATGTCATTACTTATGTCAACTCTCCAACAGTATTTTATTTTGCTAAAAATTATTAAAATGAAATATATCTTTTTCACATGACAGTGACGAAAAGAAAATGTAGTTTTTGTTACTGATTACAAATTCAGAAAAAGTTATTTAAAAATAAATCCCTAAATTTTATTCTCATAATAACGACCCTAAATTTCACGGTTGACTGAGTTATTTAAAATAGCAGTCAGAAAACAAATACAAATGTTTGTCAGGACCAGAACAGGAAACAGGACCCACTCGCGTAACGTTACTCACAGCTTTATTGGGGAGAAGAGAAAGGAGCGCACACTCGATCCAGAGATCGTTGGTCGATGGCTGTGTCGGGAACGGAAAAAGTTGAAAAAAAAACAGGAGAGGAGAGTAGACGTGGTCGAGATCAAACCGATCGTAGCGGGAGAAAAACAAGAGCAAAAACACAGGACAGGCGAAAAAAGGGCTTGCTGTGTAAAAACGGAGATTCGCAGACGGACCGACAAAAGGGGGCTGACTGGACAGAGTTTAAATACTGACAGGGAGCCAATCTGTCAACAAGCTCCAGCTGGCGCCCACGGGCGGGTCCAATTGGACACCATGGCAACCGTGACACAAGCTGGCACCACACGGCGGGGGCCAATTGGGCGCCATGGCAACCATGACAATGTTTGGATTAAATTAATGTAACATTTCTAGAGGAAACTGTCAGGTAGTCCATCCCATAAATGTGGACACCAAATACGATTTAAGAAAAGGATTAATTCACATAAAACGAGTCAGTATCGGAGAGTGTACAGGAAAAGAACAATAAAGATCACTAGGATCTTCGGAATTAAAAAAAAAACATCTGCTATAAAATGTTGAATCACTCACTATCTAAATGAACAAAACATGAAAGGATACTCAGGATATGTTGGAATACCAACTAGCTCCAACTGAACAAAACATGAAGGTGAGAAGACGCTGTGATGGAACAACCACAAAATGTTCTAACATCGACTAGCTGTAACAGAACAAAAAATGAAAGGTAAATGAAATGAAATGATCTGCATTTATATAGCGTTTTTCAAGTCAAGACTTCCCAAAGCGCTTTACAGTGTGCTTCACATTTCCCAATAGCGGCCATGTAAGGCGCTAACCTGCTTATTGGGGGCATTAGGGGTTCAGTGTCTCACCCAAGGACACTTCGACATGTAACACGGAGGAGCCGGGATTCGAAATGCAATCTCTAGATCCCAAGACGAGCGCTCTACCTCCTGAGCCACTGCCGAAACACGAAACATTCCCACATACGAGTGCCAATACGACAAGACCATGAAATACATATAAGGCACTTGAGCTGTTACTGAACAAGTCAAGTCATGTTTATTTGTGACGCCCTTAATCACAAAGAGTCTCAAAGGGCTGCACAGACCACAGATTATTGCAAACCACAGACTATTATTACATGAATAATATCACCTAATGGAAGCATGTAAATGCTGAAAAGAAGGGGGCCAAGTACTGAACCCTGTGGAACACCACAGGTAACACTAAAGGGCTCAGATGTCATTTCACCATATTTAACACAGTGTGTACTGTCTATGCTACTTGATTCATCCTGAAAGCAACACAACCAGGAAGTAGATGTTTTTTAATATACTGTAATACAACTCAAGTAAATAAAATTAAAGCAATTCATTAAATCAACATAAAATGTACGATATCCAAAATACTCACACCCAAAAATAAATAAGTAAAATAATTAACCTGACTGTTTGGAATTTAAAAAAATAACGGTGTACAAAAATTAAACAACCCGGAAATAAACGTGTCCTAGCAGCAGCCCCACGTTGACACCAACACTGTGCTACAGGTATGGTTTCTTTTTTCTTTTTTATAATAATTATTAGTCAGGGTTGGGTAGGGTTACTTTCAATTTCTTTTGGATGACTCCAATACCAAATATGCTAATAAAAGACAAAAGAAACTAAATATGAATAAAATGATGACTCACAACACGTGGTAAGCTTTCTCTCCTGGCTTTGATCTCTTTGATCTCCGGCAAAACTAACATCAAATGCCACAGAAACAAAATGAAAATAAATCCACAGCAGCGCAGTGGTTAGCGCATGTGCGGCACAGTTCATGTCATGGGAACCTGTCGTGGGTTCAAATCCAGCTCCAGACTTCCTGTGCGTAGTTTGTATTTTCTCCCCGTGCTTGCGTGGGTTTCCTCCGGCCACTCCGGTTTCCTCCCACATTCCAAAAACATGCATTTCAGGTGAATTGGCCGGTCCAAATCGTCCCTAGGTGCGAATGAGCGAGTGAGTTGTCTGTCCCCGTGTGCCCTGCGATTGGCTGGCAACCAGTTCAGGGTGTCCCCTGCCCACTGCCCGATGATTGCTGGGATGGGCTCCAGCACCCCCGCGACCCTACTGAGGATAAGCGGTGTAGCTGATGAGATGAGAACAGGACACAGAGATCACACTTATGCTTGGAGAGAACTAATGGATAATGTTCCAAAACTTCCTATCTGTGACTGAACAAAACATGAAAGTCAACACAAGGTCATTTAGTTAAAAGCAAAAAAACACAAATCATAAAAAAACCGAAAGTATAGAACAATGACAAAAACAAGCACTATAAGAATATGTCCTAGAATTATTGAGGTTCATGTTTTGTTAAATAACATATTTCAATTTTTATTCAGTGTTATCAAAATTATAAATTGAGGCTCAAAATACTGGATATTTTTAGCGATTCTGCGTCCTTTAAGATAAGGACAGACTCCTCATTCATTAGCATATGTCAACAAAACCCCCGCCCAGCTCTGTAGGATTCCACTCTTTCGTTCCCCATTTTTCAAAGATGTCATTTGACTTCCGATAAAATTTTCCCCCCTCTCTTGTAAGGACAAAATTCGATACATAATTAGCGTAAACTGCAGGCTGGCTTGAGGCCCATGCTTGCCTATTTGTGTTGCCAGCTGGCAGCTCCACAAAACAAATGAATAGAGTGACTATAAATCGTCTTGGGGGGGGTTGTTTTCCAAGGTGAGCCCCTCTTCCACTCCCTGAATCTGCTTGGACAGCAAAAGAGATACCATATATACCGTAAATTCCCGACTATAGAGCGCACCTGATTATAAGCCGCACCCACCACATTTTAAGAGGAAAACCGATTTTGTACTTACACAAGCCGCACCTGTATATAAGCCGCATGCGCCCACATTAAAAAATGTAACACAAACACAAAATTAACCCAAACCTGACTTCAAGTCCCGCGATTGAAACAATGTCCTTCATTAAAGTACGGAAAATGATACCGGTACTTAAGGTTTGATGCAGACCTGCAGAGTCCGGGTCCCGTTGAAAGTAATCCAAGGAAAAAAGTGTATATTTCCAAAGGTAAGGGTGGGAAAAATATATATATCCACTATTGTCCACCGCGTCCACAAACAGGTCTCACCTTTACCCCACTTCCCGTCACCCCGCGTTTGTTCCGCCCCTTCTTTTTCATTCGCCCGTGCAAAACATATCAGAATAAGTGTCTAAGATAAATACATTACAAAAATGTACAGTTGCAAATACATATTATACATATTTATATTTACAAAGAAAGACGGTACACCGAGAGAGTTTTCAAAGCTTTAATAATAATAATATACCTTTCATCCCAAACCGTGCCTGTGACAAGTAGCAACACGCTAGCAACACGCTCTCAACACAGTAAACGGGTCTGTTAAAAAAACATACCATACTTGTAAAAATCACGGTAAACTGTCCTCATCTTCCTCCTTATAACTGACGCCATTAAAGTCATCTTCCTCAGTATCGGAAAGAAACGTTGTCATATAGACCTCGTCCCACGCTCCCGCAGCCTCACTCGCGCTGTCATTGTCGCTGGAACTCTCATCCACTCCTGATTCTGTGCCCTCCTCTCCGTCGCGCAGCACACCGGCTTTTCGGAACCCGTGGGTGATGGTGGATTTTTTGATGTGCCTTTCTTTTTGCATTTTGCATGATGAGAGTATGTTTACGCTAATTTAATTCATGCACAAGCCAAGAAGTTGCAGTTTTCCTCTGCGCATATATTCCACCGGTCTAAATCCTTTTGTACTCGAACGCCGCTGGCGGCCGTTAGAAAAATGACATAAATTGGCCGCATCACTGAATAAGCCACAGGGTTGAACGTTTGGGAAAAAAGTAGCAGCTTATAGTCTAGAATTCACGGTAATTAACTCATGTGTGCCATCACGTATAAATACATTTTCAGAGGTATTGTCCCTTGTGCCAACACATAAAAATACATTCTATAGGTTTTGGAATTTCTGATCCGTAAGTATCAAGCCTCTGGGAATGATTTGAGTATGATTAATCACCACTGAAAGCAGGAATGGATTTGATCAGATTTTTGTCCACACATCGAGGAGCCCCCACTTCCTCATGTTGCTTCCTCTAACCAGCGATTGAGAGTGTGTTGTTGGCCCCCTGAGTGACCGAAATTGTATGCTCACGCCACCCGAAACATCGGGTTCTGAACAGTTATTGAAAGTTCGTGCATATGTTTAGTGTTCTTGCAGTAGAATTTTATTTTGGAAGAAAAGTGACCTTGTGTTTATAGATTGAAAAGATATTAAAGGTATCACAAACCTAAAAAAAGGCACCAAAGTGAAAGTTCTACATCCTTTCATTCCATTTTTCTCAGAATTCTCCTCGGAAACAGTCTTTGCAAGAAACTATTGATTTAATTATCATAAGTTTCACAATTTAATTTTAACACTGTCATTGACAGCTCTAAACGTTAAATTGAAATATCCTGGAGCTAGCTCGGGTGACCTTGCCCTCTCGTCTGGGAAAAGAAGACGAAGCAGCAGGATGTGTAGGAGGTGAGAACGTTCTCAGGAGTTACGTGTGAACGTTGGCCTGGATGATCTTGGCGTTCTTATGGTGTGTCCGATTCATTTTCTTCGAGAAATCAAAGCCCTGAGTGACAGTTAACCCCAAAAATGATTGACATAATATCACTTTCTAAACCAGGAATGAATAGAAGCGCATTTTCATGTTTTTGTGTTAGCAAGAATGAATTTAAGCTAGCAACAGAACATGAAAGTTGCTGTTCATCCTCACAAAAAATAACAAAAGACCGAGCAAGCTGGGTAAATAAACCTGGTGCAGCTGAAAAGAGCGAATGGTGGATGTTGCTAAGCGGAAAAAGCTACTTAAAAAGGCCAATGAAAGATTGCAAGGGCAAGCTTTATCAATCCAGAGAAGCTAACGATAGTGGCTAGCGGCCAGCCATAGCCTGGAGCCTAGTGGCTAGAGAAAGAAACAGTGAAAAAAAGTGGAACATGCCTGAATCAGAGAACTCGGCGACCATCACTCACATGAGCAGCTGTGGTGGGTGAGTATCGGGTTAGAGAAGGAAACAGTGGAAAAAAACAGTTGAAGCTGCCTAAGATGCGAGACTTGTGACCTTCACATTCTGGGTTAAGCGGTAGAAGATGAGTGAAACTGAAGGATGAAGCAGAAGGAGTTAAGAATAATCAGTGAGCAAAAGCTTGCAACCGTGTGCCTTACATAAGTGGCTCGAAAGGGAAACAGTTGAAAAAATGGAATGTACTGGACTCACTGGACACCGCGCTGTTCGCTTGCTTGACCAGCTGTGGAAGGCGAGTGACACTGAAGGACGAAGCAGGAGCAGTTAACAACAATTAGGGCTATCAGGGAGCCATAACCTGCAGTCATGTGGATAACATGAGCGGTTAGAGAGGGAAACAATTGAAAAAAATGAAAGATGCTAAAATCACTGGACGCCACCACGTTTGCTTGCATGACAATCTGTGGAAGGCAAGTGACACTGATGGAGAAAGCAGGAGCAGGTAACAACACAGGCGAGTAGAGAATCACAGCCAGGAGTCATGTGGCAAACAGGGCTGGCCAGAGAAGGAACCAGAGGAAAAAAGGAATACATTGGAATCACAGGACTCTGCGACGTTTGCTTGCATGAAGTGCTTTGGAAAGAGAGTGACACTTAAGGCTCTGTCCTGTTTTCACAGAACAGCTAACCGTAACGCCTAGAGGCGAGCCATAGCCTTCAGCCACCAGGCAAACATGAGCGGCTAGAGAAGAAAACAGTTAAAATAAATCAAATGTTAGAATCAGAACTCTGCGCTGTTTGCTTGCATGACCAGCTGTGTAAAGCTTTATTCATACGGAACAGCTAACAATCATGGCTGGCAGCGAGCCATAACCTGCAGTCAAGTAGCTAACATAACTGGCTAGAGAAGGAAACAGTGTTGATAAAAGTGACCATCACACGCATATATTTGAACTTAAAACATGTTTATGAAATAGTCCTTGTGTTTTTTTTAATTATTTGAATCAGTTTAATTTCAATGAATGAAGTATTTTCACACCACCAGGGGTCGCTATATCATACACGCAAAAACAGAAAAACGGAACATTGAGGCTACTGGTGCAGGTTTTTTTTTCCGCGAGTGACTTGTAGCACTCGGATTGAAACGCACAGATGAATGATGGAGAGAGACATCACTCACATGGCATAGCACATGCTCCACAGTGGCTACTTTCCCTCATTAGCTAATGTCGCACGTGCGCAGTCCAAGAAATAAATCATCTGTCCATTCTGCTAAAAAACAGTGAGAGAAAGAGAGAGAGAGAGAGAGAGAGACAAAGAGAGAAAGAGGGAGGTAAATAGATGGAGAGAAAGCGGGTGGATGGATGGATGGATGGAGAGAGAGGACATGTGTGATGACTTAGTGCAGGGGTGTCAAACTCATTTTAGGTGGTAGAAAAAACGCTCACGGGGCCGGACTAGTGGATTAAAGAGAAAGAAAGAAAGAAAGAAAGAAAGAAAGAGAAAAAGAAAGAAGGATAGAGAGATAAAGAAAGGGACAGAGGAAGGGGCAGAGAGGGAAGAGCAGGAAAGAAAAAAATAGGGGGGAAACAGTGAATGAGGGAAAGAGAGGACGAATAAGAGAGAAAGAAAATGAAAGGGAGATAGAGAGAAAGAGGGAGAACATAAAAGAAGGAAGAAAAGAAACAGAGAAAGAGAGACAAAGAGAGATAGAACGAGAGACAGAAAGACGAAGAAAGGAGAAAAATAGAGAGGTATGAAGAAAGACATATAGAAAGGCTAAAAGAGGAGAGAAGTAGACAATGAAAGTAGAGAGAACGGAAAAGAGAAAACGAAAGCAAGACAGAAAGAAAGGGGAGGAAGAAATAAATAAAGAAAGAAAGAGAGAGAAACAAACAGATACAAAGCGAGAAAGAGAAAGAAAGGGAGAAAAAGAGACAAAGAGAGAAAGGCAGGAAAAAAGAGGGGGATAGAGAATAAGAGAAGAGGAAAAAGAGAGGGATGGAAAGAAAGAGAGGGTAAGGGAGAGAGAAACAAACAGATACAAAGAGAGAAAGAGAATGAAAGGGAGAAAAGAGACAAAGAGAGAAAGGCAGGAAAAAAGAGGGGGATAGAGAATAAGAGAAGAGGAAAAAGAGAGGGATGGAAAGAAAGAGAGGGTATGGGAGAGAGAAACAAACAGATACAAAGAGAGAAAGAGAATGAAAGGGAGAAAAAGAGACAAAGAGAAAAAGGCAGGAAAAAAGAGGGGGATAGAGAATAAGAGAAGAGGAAAAAGAGAGGGATGGAAAGAAAGAGAGGGTACGGGAGACAGAAAAAAAGAGAGCAAGGAGAAAAAGCTAAGGGAGAAAGAACAAGAGAAACATGTAGAGAGAAAGAAAGAGAGAGAAAGAAAAGTAGGGGGACAAAGATAAACAGAGAGAGAGAACGAGAGATAAAAAGAAAGCGAGACAGAGAGACAAGGGAGAATAAAGAGAGAGAGAAAAATAAACGGAAGAATAAAAGGAGGAAGAGAGAGAGAGAGAAAGAGAGAGAGAGAGAAAAAAAAGACAAGAAAAAAGAGGAGCAGAGAGAAAAAGAGAAGATGAAAGACAGACAGAGAAATAGAAAGAGAGGGGAAGACAGACATAAAAAAAGAGAGTAAGAAGGAGAAAAAGAGAATGGAGAGAGAACAAAAGAAAAAATAGAGCAAAAGAAAGGGAGAGAGAGAAAAGTAGACCCAGAAAATAAAGGGAGAGCAAGAGTGAGAAAATGAAAGGGAAATAGAGAAAGAGAGACAGAGGATGAAAAGAGAAAAAGATAAGGGAGAAAGAACGAGAGAAAAATGTAGAGTGAAAGAAAGAGAGTGAAAGAAAAGTAGAGGGACAAAGATAAACAGAGAGAGAACGAGATAAAAAGAAAGCGAGACATAGAGACAAGGGAGAATAAAGAGAGAGAGAAAAATAAACAGAGGAATAAAAGGAGAAAGAGAGAGAGAGAAAGAGAGAGAGAGAGAGAAAAAGACAAGAAAAAAGAGGAGCAGAGAGAAAAAGAGAAGATGAAAGACAGACAGAGAAATAGAAAGAGAGGGGA
Organism: Urocampus carinirostris; assembly: GCF_059441175.1. Classification (NCBI taxonomy): domain Eukaryota; kingdom Metazoa; phylum Chordata; class Actinopteri; order Syngnathiformes; family Syngnathidae; genus Urocampus; species Urocampus carinirostris. The sequence continues at coordinate 33,641,544 of NC_142363.1, read as the reverse complement.
AGAGAGACATCAAAAAAGAGAGTAAGAAGGAGAAAAAGAGAATGGAGAGAGAACAAAAGAAAAAATAGAGCGAAAGAAAGGGAGAGAGAGAAAAGTAGACACAGAAAATAAAGGGAGAGCAAGAGAGTGAGAAAATGAAATGGAAATAGAAAAAGAGAGACAGAGGATAAAAAGAGAGAAAGAGAGAGAGAGAGTAAGAAGGAGAGAGAGAGGGGTGGGGGCAGAAATAGAGAAAAACATAAGTCCGTACATATTGCCAACATGTGCGTTTATATGAATTAAAATAATTGGTTTCCTAATTAATTATGAATATTCGTTACGATTTAACCACGGTTTCGGCCAGGGGCGTAACCAGACCGTTTTTGGGGAATTCTATCTAGGGTCTGGGCATTTGCGTGATCTTAAAATATTTTTAAACAAATACTTATTAATAATAATAGTAATAATAATTAGTACAAATATTTTTGAAGTACCGCATACAAAATGAGCTAAAAAAAAAGCAAATAAATTCTCGGTAAACCACCACGCCGTGGCAGTTGCGCCCTCTAGTGGCCGTACAGAACAATCCTTGTTTCTTTACATGCTGTATTATTTAAAACAAGTTATTCAACCATTCATAATAAACTCTTTAATAATTATTAATAAGAATCAATTAATAACATAATTCATGTTTTTAAAACGCTGAAACAACATGTATGTATGTTTGACTCAGTTATACAATATATCTAACACAACGGATTTACAATAATTTTGCGTTAAATTATTTAGATGTTAAAACATTTATTTTCCCCTCCCGATGTACAAAACATTTGAATTAATTTTGATGATAAATATTTTACACATTATCACATTTCAACACAGAGTTTTAAGTTTTTGGCGAGTAATAGTGTATTTAGCAATATCGTGTGTTACCTTTAAGGGGGTTTGCCACATTAAATATGGCGGACACAAGTACGGACAGAAGGGTGAATTGATTAATATCCATAGATATCTATTAAATCAATCACCTCGCAAGTTTATGTAAATCCCGTTTTTCTTTTAATAGTTTAAAAATAGCTTAACATTTTCTTAGTTTTAAATCTATTATCTAGGTAAAAGCATAACTTCTATTTATTTCACTTCATTTTTGATATATTGGGGAAGTTCACCCACCTAGCTTAACTTGACAGCTAGCTTACCAGCGTCTAACTGTTGGAGGGGAAACATATAATTATTGCTTTTAGTTGAAATAAAGACACACTTTTGTTTTTCACCCTTTTAAAAATAATTGTATTTAAATTTTGTTGCTTTACCTGGTATCTTCCTCCGTGTTTTTTGAACATTCGTCCATAAAGATTCCTGGTGGCAACGCTACAAATGTATGGTGAGCCCAACAAACAACCACACACAAAAATATCGTTAAAAATAAAAAGCACACTATATATTTAAACAAACATGTTCACATCAGTTAAGATATGTCAGAAAATTTAGTTCATTATTGTTGACTTTTTATTATTTTCATTTTTTCAAAACAGACAAATTCAAGTGTTTGTCAATTAACTTGTCAATAAACAAAAATACATTCAAATATATGCTAAAATATGTAATTAATGTATATATGGAATTAAAAATAAACATACCTGAATAATAAGCAAAAATGCAGACATATTAACTGCCATTTTGAAAATAATTGTAGGTAAAGATATTTGTATTTATTTTACAGATCATGAGTATCGCCTGAAGTAGCTGATATACAGTACTTGTCCGTCATCTTGCTACAGGTACCGAAAAAACTTATGAAAGGCAGGGGAAACGATATGAAATGAAAGAAAATGGCACTTTTCCTAATAAGAAATCTCTTTTTCCATCATCCTACATGACAACTGGCTTTATCTGCTCAGGTCTGTGAATATAGGTGGACACAACCGAACGCTGAAAAGTAGTCATGCCCGATCCTCTGCGACGACGAAGAGCCCTCTGATAGATGGTCCTCACTTTCTTCCTGAAGTATTGCCCAGAGAGTACATAGAGTACTGGGTTGACAGCGCTGTTGAGAACGCCCAGATAGGCCGAGACCTGCCCGCCGACATCCAAAGCGTCGGACCAAGCCTTTCCATCCAGCACATGGATGTCGTAGAGGGTGTCCAGGAAGGTGAAGATCTGGTAAGGACCCCAGCACAAGATGAAGAGCAAAGTGACGGCATACAGCAGAACTGAGGCTTTTTTGTCGTTAATATCTTGAAGTCCTACATTCTCCTTTCTCTGTTGCAAAGCCTTCACAATTGCACCGCTGCTGGCAATAATCACCAGAGCAGGGATGAGAAATCCCACAGTGTTCAGTAGAACTTGGTTGGCTAACTTCCAGGAGCTGCCGTGGCTGTAGTCCAACATGCAGACGGTCATCTGGATCTCGTCAATGTACACCGTCCTTCTGTGCAGCATGGCGGGTGTGCTCAGCGAGAGTCCGAAAACCCAGAGGAGAACGCAAATGGCCTTGGCGTGGCGCCGCCGTCTCAGCCATCTTGCTTTCATGGTCCTCACGATGGCCAGGTATCGGTCCACGCTGATCATCACCAGGGTGTAAACGCTAGTGTAGAGGTTCACCGTCATGATACTGTTGACCGTCTTGCACAGGGTGTCTCCGTACGGCCAGTGGAAATTGTTGAGGATGTTGGCGGCCCAGAAGGGGAGACCGCACAGCAGGGCCAGGTCGGCCAAGGCCAGGTTGCCCAGGTAGACCTCCGCCACCGTCAAGCGGTCCCGGTGCGCCAGGAACACGCACAAGACGAAGGCGTTCAAGGCCAATCCCAGGACGCACACGCTGATGATGTACGGAGGGACCACTGCCCGGACGGTAGCCAACTCTGTGGAGGTGAGTGAAGCTGAAAGGCTGCTGTTTTCAGACCATTGACTTGCGTCTGGATGAAATGTTGTGGCCTCCATTGTCTTCAAAACAACAAAACACATTCTAAATGTTTTATTGTACAAAGGTAGAAAATCAGTGTTTCATTCATCACTCCCTCTTATAATGTATGAGCATCTAAAGCAGTCTTGGGCCTGGTGGGCCGCGCCCCACATTTGAGTCACGAACCTTTTTACTAAGAAGAAAAAAACTCACAATCAATTATACTCCTTAACAATAGATGCTGGATCATCCTGTTCAGTCAATTTCGATTGTTTTCGAAAGGGACCACATCTCGTTTCATTTTGATTTTGTCTGTTATATTTCCTTTTTCCCCCTCAAAATAATGGGTCCCAATAAAGTAAGGAAAAGTAGAAAGACAACAGTGACAACAATGATTGAGTCGAAGAAGAAAACGATTGCGTACCTGTGAATATATTGTAATTGCCACTGAAGCGCTGCTTGCAAGTACTGTAAATAATTGTTTAGGTGTATGTTTCATTAATATTTTTTGGGTAAGAACCTCTTTTACTATGTGGCTATTTAGAAGCAGTTTTAGGGGCTCGGCTTATATGTGATGAAGGCTTATTTGCGAGTATATACAGTGCCCAAAGTCGTTTTGGGTTTTGCTGGTCATAAAATGTGAATATACTATACTATACTATATATATATATATATATATATATATATATATATATATATCTCATCTCATCTCATCTCATCAGCCGTACCGCTTATCCTCATTAGGGTCGCGGGGGGGCTGGAGCCCATCCCAGCCATCTCTGGGCAGGGGACACCCTGAACTGGTTGCCAGCCAATCGCAGGGCACACAGGGACAGACAACTCATTCGCTCATTCACACCTAGGGACAATTTGGACCGGCCAATTCACCTGAAATGCATGTTTTTGGAACGTGGGAGGAAACCGGGGTGCCCGGAGGAAACCCACGCAAGCACGGGGAGAACATACAAACTCCGCACAGGAAGTCTGGAGCTGGATTTGAACCCACGACAGGGTCCCATGACATGAACTGTGCCGCACAAGCGCTAACCACTGCCCCGCCGTGCTGCCCCATATATATATATATATATATATATATATATATATATATATATATATATCTACATAATCTTATACTATCTCCTTTAAACTGCACAATCTTTTAATTCTATAAATTTGAGAAGGGGAAATATTTCCTTGATTTTGGTTGCAGCTTGTCATTGTGGTGCGATCGAGAGTCCTCAAGTCAGATCAGTTGAGGACCACTGATCTAAAGGTTGCCTAATGCAGTGTTTTTCACCCTTTTTTGAGCCAGGGCCCGATTTTTACATTGGAAAAATTTTGCGGCGCACCACTAACCAAAAATGTTATAAAATGACACTGAACAGTATGTTTAATTACAATATAATTTACAATACCCCCAGTTTTTACAGCCGAGACACTTGACAATGACATAATATTTGCAGAATATGATTCTTACATGTTTTATAACATTTTAAATTTTAAAAAGTGACATTGGTTAATTTCTCACGGCACACCTGACGATCTCTCACGGCACACTAGTGTGTCGCGGCACAGTGGGTGAAAATCACTGGCCTAATTTGTTCACAATTGCCTTTGTTGTAAAGTACCGTATTTTCCTTACTATAAGGCGCCTCTAAAAGCCTTTATTTTTTTCAAAAACTGACCATGCGCCTTATAATACAGTGCGCCTTATATATGGATCAATATTAAGTCGCAAGGTCTCGCAACAAAGGCAAGCAGCCGCCAACTAGATTTTTCCTCGTAGGCGATGTGGTCCGCGGTGTATGCTGGGATACATATGCCGGCGTTTCATTTCCCAGCCAATGTGTCAATCATCATTTGAATCAATCACTATTGGCTAAAGTTATTCGGAGGTAAAGGGGGCTGATCCTTTTTATCATTTACAGGCTCGCATAGGCTAAAGGGGCAAAACAAAGCCTGCAATTGGCCGAAAAAGATGAATGTGAATAGCAAGTTTGGTTGTCTACGGCATAGAGTAAACATGATTTACCATTCTGTATTTGTAAATATTTTACTCTCCTGGATTTACTACACTCACAGATATAAGAGGACCATGGTTGCACATTATTATTGAAGACTTCGGTGAGCTACTCCGGCTATATATTTTCCCAGTATCTTGTTTCAGAGTGATTTCGATGTTTCTGTGATGGGTCTTTTTTTAAATTAAACTCAATTCCAAGTGTTTATTGTCATATGCACAGTAAAGTTGCGAGCGAAAAATAAAATAGAAACTAAGGAATGGTTGGCATTTCTTGAATCCCAAGACTTTAACCTTCTGAATGATATTTGGAACGATGCATTTGAGTGACATCGTACGCACACCGCATCCGCACGTGTCTACGACACGTATTTGCTTCTTTGCAAGCTTTCGGAATGTTAAGGGGGTAAGAAGTTGGACTGAACTATCTGACTGTTTTGTCCACGTTCCCATTGTAGCGCCTTATAATCCGGTGCGCCTTATGTAGGGAAGATATAGGACCAAAAACTATTTTTTTGGGGGTGCGCCCTATAACCCGGTGCGCCCTATAGTGCGGAAAATACGGTAAAAACAATGATTTAAGAACAATAACACTTTTTTTTCCTACCGACAACTGATAAAATACCAATAAAGTTTTTTAACTCCATGTCATACTTGGAATAAAAAAAAGACAGAATGAAAAATCCAATTAGGCATTACATACAATTTAGCTGAAAATACATCTAAAAAGTAGTTAGAGGGATAAGAGCTTAACTTAATAAATCAATTGTTACTTTGATATTTGAAATATATTATGTGTACCATAACAAGGGCTTATTGCAGAAAGGGAATAGGACTATAGATGTGAAAATACGTCACTTCTTAACATTATACAAGTTCTCCAGTACTGACCGGCACACATGTTTTTGCTAAGAAAAATATATCACTCACTCATAGCAAGCGGGATTATTTGATTTGTACACACTAGTAGCTAAAAACTAAACATGTAAATGAAAACTTTATTTCGAACATTCAAATGAAAACAGGACAAAAACAATGACTCAATAACAAAATAATCTTAACATAACATGTTCAAAAAGGGGTAGTATGAAGCAGACGCTTATTTTCCCTACCCCTTCATCTTTCCTATTAATTACATTCTATAGATATCTCCTCTTTTGTGTCTAAATATAACACAATCTCAAGGATACACACATTACATAGGTCAGATATCAATAATTATAATAATAATAGTCACATATATTATACACTAATCATAGTAGTACCCATCCCTCAACGTCATAATGCCACTAGTCATCAAGCATCACTGCGACACCAATGATAATAACAATAGCAATAATATTAATAATAACAGTTATAATATATTAATAGCAACAATAACAACAAAGTTAACCATAGTTTTAAACGCAGTATTTCCAATCTCCCTTATCACTCATATTCCATTTCCTTCATCTCTGTATTCAGCCAGTAATGTTTTTTTTGTATTTAAATTTGAACACGTGAATAGTTGGACATTGTTTGATCTCGTCTTGTAAATTGTTCCAAAGTTTGACTCCACACACAGACACACACATACTTTTCCTGGTGGTTCTCACCTTTGGGATGATGAATTTACTACAGCCCCTTAAATTATAATTTCCCTCTTTCTGAATGAATAATTTACGGATGTTTTCTGGCAAGTTTTTGTTGACCTTAAATAGCAGTTGTGAAGTGAAACAATGTACTAAATCATTCAATTTTAATAATTTGGACCGCAGGAATAAAATATTAGTATGATATAAATATAATGACAGTAAAAACATCTAAACCTTTAGCAGTCCAAAAAGCATTTTTGTTCTTGTTTTGAGAGTGATACACTGAGCAAGAGCAGTATTTGTAAAACTATTCATCTTATTTTAATCCTTAGTTAATTTGCAAGCCCTCAATACTAATTATTTTTCAGTCACAAATAGCTGAAATAAAAAAAGGTTTTGTTGCAAATATTAACAATTGTTATCGTCTTAAGTCACCGTCAGAGGGATTTTAAGTCTCAAAACAATAAATTGTTCATCATTTTAGTTTCTTTTTACAGTCTAATTGAGCAGTTTAAAACTGAAATTGATTATAAAATAAAAAAAAGGTTAAGTGGAATTTCGGTTTTAGTTATTCTTCAGATTTCATTTCTCATCTTTATTACTCTCAAGGTTGCTGAACATTCTTGCGCAATTTCAGTCATCTAACGTCCTTCCTCTTATAACATTAATAAACAAACATAATAAATATAACTTTGCATGATTTGAGGCAAGCTTCACTTTTACACTTCTCAAAATATTTAGCATGTGATATCATCAACGTGTGACTAAAAACGATGAGTCAATGAACTCAAGTTTCCTCTTTCCATTCTGGTATTTCTATAAACAGTCAAAGATTGTAGATAAGCCAAATCTTGTAAAAATCAAAGTTCTTACCTCAGGTATGAAGCAACTGATCAGCGTTTATGCAAGGAGTGGAAAGAGGAAAGCGAGGGAGCGTTTTTGTATATAGAACAGCATTCTTCGACCGCACACTCCCTCATCACTAATACAGCTGCATGTTCGTGACAAGTGTGATTTACTTTGAGACCCTAAATGGAGAGAGGGTCATCGAATGTACTCACTTTATCAAAAATAGGAAGTTCTCAGCTCTCACCTTAAAATTATTATTAAATTTAAATTATGTTTATGAGGCACTTCGCTGAATGACGTAATGATCGCTTCTCATGTTGGCCTGCCTTTGAAATGACGGCAAGGGTTAAAAGGCCCAACACAGTAACATCTTGTTGTAAGGATGCAAATGGCACCTCATATATTGGCTGGGGAGCATCGTTTGAGGCAGCGGTCAGGAACCTATGGCTCTTTTCATGAGTACATATAGATAAATAGATAGATAGATACTTCATTCATCTCCGTAGGGAAATTCGGACTTCCAGCAGTATCCTTTTGTTGTTTATTAACAGATTAACAGGATGGCCACGGGGTGCTGTGTTGTGGTTTAGCAACAGCGGAGTGGATGTCGTCACATGCTAGGCCAAAAGTTCGACGTCCCTGCGGCAGATGGAAATCTTTGTGCCCAGGGTTACACCGCCTCGTGTTCACGTAGATACAGAGTCCGCCTCCTCTCCGCTTCCCGCAGGCTTTTGTGTCTGTCCGCCCTAACAGCGCTGAAGCCGGGTAGCTCCACGTTAGCGTCCGGGATGCTGGACGTGAGCCACCTTTCCGTAAAAACACACCAAACTGCACTCCCTGTACGCTTTGATGTTTTTCACCAGCACAGCCAGTTCGCCGGTCTTATTTGGTAGAGAGTTTACATTTCCCATGATTACGGACGGTACCGAAGGCTTATAACGCCGCTAGCCGCTTAGCCTTCACCTTAGCTCCAGCTCTGCAGCCACGATAGGGGCCCCTCATCACGCCGGCACGATAATTCTTGAGGGCAAGGAGTTGATTCCTCGAATAAACGCATTTTTGTGCGTTAAAACCCGTAACGATAGGATAGAAAGTCTAGTTGTCAAACGGGACAAAAAACAGCGAAGATAGAAGCAGACACTTAAAACAATAAATCACAAAAAGTGCGAAATAACACGGAGCTGCTGGAAAGGCTGCCGCTCGCTCAATGTATGGCTCGGAGATCAAATTACACTGATGCAAATCTCATATGTAGCGTTCCAAAACTGATAAGCGTGAGGTTGAGACTATTGCCATATAGCTGTTGTAGTGCTAGAAATATGAGGGCCGGTCCAGCATATAAAGACAATACTCCCCACTATAGTTTACAGTCGAGGTGTCACACCAACAGACCCCGTTTTGGCTATACGTCACAAAGTAATCCTTTACATGGAAACTCGATAACAATTTATGTTCACTGTTGAGACACTTAATGGGAAAAACCCACAGAAAAACAGTAATCAGCCAGAAATGCCAGCCAAGCACGCAGAGCTTGGCTATCGTAAGTGGTAGGTGTGGGCGGAGCTATACACACAGCGCACTTATGTCTGCACAGCGCCATCTGCACTGAAGGTAAATTCACTAGCCACATTTGCAATATTTGGTGTCATTTTTGCAAAATACCTTTGCTTGCACCTTGTTTTGAAACCTTTATTTATTAAAAAAAATGAAGGTGGAAATGAGGCGCAGTTTTTATTGTTAATATTTCTTAGTGTACAGACGCTCCCCTACTTAGGACCATTCGACTTATGTAAAACGGTAGATGCGAACATTTTTTCGGCATGAAAATTGCTGTTAGATTTTGTATTGTTGGCACCTATTTCCGAGTACAGGACATTACTGTAGTGCTTTTTTCTGCTGCTACCGGCGTGTGGCGCTGTGATAGGTCACCCAGCATCCACCCCAAAAAAGAAATCCGCTTCCTCTTCCTAGTTTGTGTATAAACATACACTGCTACATTTACCAAATCTTCACTTTGCCATTTTTATTGTCTAATACCTCGTGTATCCATTCAATATGGTTGGTGTAAACTGTAAAGAAGAGTCGAGCCGTTTCTTTTGAAATAAAAGTGGAATAATTAAGCTTGATGCGGTTGAGAAAATAGTCGGAACACTTTTTTTCTGCCACTTTTACCACGCAGGACCTCTTGAAGCGCATCTTACGAAAGTAAGTTGAATTCAACTTTATTTCTCTTTATAGAGCAAATTATTCTATTTTTTCAGTACAAAACAATACAGGTTACCTATACAAGCCTTAAATATACTTATATAAACTTTAAACATACGAAATATAGCACTGAAGCAACTTACGAACAAATTCAACTTATGAACGTTTGTTCGTAAGTAGGCCAGCGAGTTAAAAAATTCCCAATGTCATATACCCCAAGTGAGCATTACATAGCACTCTTATACCAAACCAAATACACAATAGACTACTGCTTTTTTCCCCTTAAAAACACCTTCCGATTTTTAAACCAATCAATATTTATTCAATTATTAATGAAAATACTAGCTCATAAACAGGATTTTTTATGACATGTAGGTTTACAAATTCGTAATTTTATAACATAACTTTGAAAAAGTTGACAGGTTTATCTGCCATCTTACCCCTACAGAAGCCTGAATGACCAATTTGCACGGGTGCCTTGTCTCAGTGGTGCTTTTAATCCTTACCTTCATAGATGTTCCTCGAGTCGCGTGATTCAGAGAACGTCCACTTTTTCCCCAGTTTCCTTCTCCAGCCATTCTCGTTCATCACTTGGCAGTCGGCTTTGGCTCGCAGCTAGCTATTATTGTTATTGCTAGCTGCTCTGTGATTCAGGATCCCGACACTTGACAAATTATTTGCTCTTGCAGTCTTTTACAGACCTTTTCAGTAGCTTCTCCCACCTGCCACTAAAGTTAGCCCCTTAAACTAGCTCTGACAAACTCATGCTAGTGGCTCTTTTCAGCCGCTCTGCGTGTATTGAGCTTGCTTGGTCTTTCTTGTCGCTCACGAGGTTAGCAGCAGCTTTTCATGTCATGTCGCTGGATGAAACGTATCATTGCTCACGCAAGTAAATCTGAAATTAGGCTTCTGAATTTAATGAAAGGGTACAGATTTTTTTGAATTGAATTGAAATACACGGAACCCGGAACCGCAACTGTCTGGATTGTGCAAAAAGCTTTAATTGAATGTTCTTTTTAAAATTTACATCACAATGCTAATAAATATGAGCACACTATACAAATGTTTATTTTAAAACAAGCAACAGTACATAAACCATGAAGGACTTGAAAAAAATCCATGCGACTAGTCAAAGGGTTGTTTTTTTTTTTGGTTGCAATATATTTTTCTCTCTGTAGGTAACCCAATCTTCTCCAGTGGTCGTGCACAATGCCAGCATGCGGTTCTCGGCCGAATGCCCTTTTGGTATTCGATGCCTTTATTTTGGGGAGTGTCTGTTCACCCTCCCACAGACCTCTGAGTCAACACCGTGTGGGTTGCTTGATTGTGGTTTCGTAGAAAAAAAAAAAGGAGAATGACGGTGCGTCACCATCGGAAACTTTGTCAGTGGACGGTGACTAACTTAGTCTTGCATGCTTGGAACTTTAAATAGATTTGAGGGAAAAATATGATAATGTATGAAAAATATATAATGAGTGCAGGGATTTGTCTTTGTAATTGACTTAATAGCAGCTGACAATCTGACCTTTTCCTACCATAAATGATAAGCTCCACTACAAAGTTTATTTGAGCTTCAAATGATCTAGATCTCAATCAGGTGTGAGGATGGAGGGAAACATTTAAAAAACAAATCCAGTCATCCAGAACCACTCTTCTCCATCCTCCAGCACTTCTGAGGCCTGTTGCCTGACTTCTGCACTTTGCTGATGGGTTGAACTGACAGATTTTACAATCTGGGCTTTCCTTCCTCCAACAAACCTGGTTAAAATGATAAGGCCCCGTAAAAGGTTTATACAAGCCTGATAATAATCCTGATTATTTTCAATCTGGTGTGTTGCTGAAAGAAAATATTTCAAAATCAAATCTAGTCCAACTCGAGTCCTATTGTCCAACTTTGACAGTTTGCTGATGAATGCATCATTTGAAACAGTTGGATCAGGAAGAAAACACATAAAACATGCAAGAAAGTGTAAGCTACTTAACATAGTTTCTGATCACTAGATTTTTTTGGGGTTATGTTTCAGCTCCTTAACTACTCCTTGAATGGTAAATGGTAAATTGTCTGCATTTATAAGTCAACAAAGACCTCCCAAAGCACTTTACAATGTGCTTCACACTTACCCATTCACACACACACTCACACACCAATAGGGAGTCGTCCTCCAAACGTTTTGAGGATAATCAAGATGCTAAATGGTAAATGGTCTGCGTTTTTCAAGTCAATGAAGACCTCCCAAAGCGCTTTACAATGTGCTTCACACTTACCCATTCACACACACACTCACACACCAATAGGGAGTCAGCCATATTTTCTGGATTATAGGACACATCTGAAAAAAATAAATCCATTGTGAAATAGTTTTCATTTATAAGGCGCATGAAATTAAAACTATTGTAAGAGCTAGCGTATCATAAAAAAGCTAAACACTATGAAATCTGGTTTCACCACATGGTTACCATATGGAGTAGCATTTCATTGTAATCATGCATTTCCAGTTTTATATACAGTTTTTTCTGGTCTAAAAGGCTTACTTTTGAATTTCTGGCAATTTTTGGGGTTTTAGGTGCACCTTATAGTGTGAGAAATACAGCAGTTGCTTAAGCTTTAGCAAATAGTTTTTTTTCCCCTATGAAAAAGCTTCATGGCTTGGGTTGAGATGAATTTCTGTTTTGGAGTGGGGATCATCTTCCCTGACCCGCATGATTTGTTTTACGTCAGCGTCCTCAGTGTCGCGGAAGTGTTTGAACGCACAGAGACGGTCATTGAGCTCGTGACCGGCCACTGCTTGCACACTTCCTGAGCTTTTTTCCTGAAGTTTTTGCCGACGATGACGTACAAAACGGGGTTGACGATACTGTTGAAGAAGGCCAAGTAGTCGAAAAACTGACTGCAAATGTCCACGGCGGCCTCCAGTTTACAGCCCCTCATGGCGCCGGCCTTGACGAGAACATCAAGCACCGTCACCACGTGGAACGGAATCCAGCAGACCAGGAAGGCGACCAGGACCACCAACACCAGCGTGGTGGCTTTGTGCTCACTCTTCTCCGCGTTGAACCTCTCAATGGAGCGCTTGCTCAAGGCTTCGATGATCTTGACCGTGCAGAAGGAGATGATGGCGATGGGGATAACAAAGCTAAAGCAAATCAGCATCACGTCGCAGAGCAGCATGACCGTGTCGTTCGGGAACGCCAGGACACAGGCTCTGACGTTGAAGTTCGGGAAGTACTGCACCGCCCTGAAGACCAACGTGGGGATGGCGAGGAACACGCTAAAGAGCCACACCAGTAGGCAACCCAGTTTGGCGTACTTGGGCCGACGCATTCGCCCGTGGGACAGGGGGTGAACTAGCGCCACGTAGCGGTCCATGCTCACCAAAACCAGGAAGTAGATGCTGCTGTAAGCGTTCATCTTGATGCCAGCGTTGACCACTTTGCACATGGCAACGCCGAAAGGCCAGTTGAAATCGTTGGAGATGTTGACCACCCAGAAGGGAAGGCAGGACACCAGGAGGAGGTCGGCGGCCGCCAGGTTGCTCAGGTAGATCTCCGCCACTGTACACGGCTTCTTGTGGAGGCAGAAGACCAGCAAAACCAAGGAGTTCAGCACCACCCCTAACACGGTCACAACGCCCAAGTAGAAGGGTTGGGCACTGGTGAGCGCTTCCCACACATCTGGATCAATGCAGCTCTTTTCACTGGTGTGATTTGTGATGTTTGTGGTATTGAGCTCTGGCATTCTGTGGGGAAAGCATAGTCCTAATCAACTGATGAAATGAATCCGCAGCTCTTAGTTTTAAAACTGATAATAATTTAGAAAAATGAACTGAACTTTTAAAAGGTCTACCCAACATACAAATCCATAGAACTCACACCAGACATGAATCTGTTCTGAGGTGGGATCTCAAATTGCCGTATAGCGGGGGATAGAAATATATGGTAATTAGTTCCAAACCTTTGGTACTCTAGATAAAAACATTAAAATCTCAAAATAGTTTATAGTAGGTACTCCTTTAGTGTAATGTACTTGTATATTATTCAAATAACATTCTAAATATACATACATGCAAAAGAAAACTTGTTCTTTTTACCCTTTGTGTAACGTGACCTGAGCTGGTTGAGCAAAGTACATGAAAAGGGGGGAGGAGACTGCAACAGCAATTTGAAAAATGAACTGATTTTAAAATTTGCTCTTGCAAGAATCGTCATGCTCTAGAAGATTCCCTCACTCCCTATTTTTTGATATTCTACATGATTGTCGGTTGGTTACAGCCGCGGAACCTGGTCTTGGTATTGGTAGCTAGTGGCATGTCTTCTCTGTATTTGTTGATCATTGCAAGTTTTGGTTCCATGGTTATCATGTTTTTGCTCCTCCCTTTAGCATCACTGCAAGCATCGGGACCCACAGCAAAAAGAATCACAGTATTGTTTTGCAGACTAGTAAAGTCCTTATGAAGCACAAGAGATTCTGAAATGAATAAGAAATATATTTTGGAATAGGGTTCTGCTGCGACTGGCTGGCAACCAGTTGAGGGTGTCCCCTGCCCACTGCCTGAAGATAGCTGGGATGGGCTCTAGCACCCCTGCGACCCTACTGAAGAAAAATGGTGCAGATAATGGATGGATGGATGGATGGATATGGTTCTGCCAATTGCATTTTCATGATGCCGTGACTCAAACCAATAGCAGACCAGCATTTTTTATGACGACGCCCAATCGCAGGCATCTTTGAGACGTAACTCGTCACACACAAAAAACACAGCGGTTTGAGTTTTATACGTTTTTGTGTCGCGGTTGGCATGGCGCCCAATCAGCCCCGCCTGCGGGCGCCAGCTGCAGCTTGTTGACGGATTGGCTCCCTGTCAGTATTTAAACTCTGTCTTGTCAATCCCCTTTTGTCAGTCCGTCTGCGAATCTCCGTTTTTACACGGCAAGCCCTTTTTCGCCAGTCCTGTGTTTTTGCCCCTGTTTTTCTCCCGCTACAATCTGTCTGTTCTCGACCACGTCTGCTCTCCAGTCCCGAATTATGACCTGTTTTGATCTTGACCACGTCCGTTTACAGGCTGGGGGCGTCGCTGCCGTCATGCACTTTCCGGACAAATTTTCAACATGTTGCCTAGTGTTTACTATGTTTGTGTACTGTAATGCTAAATCTATTTCACCCTGGTCATCCTGGAAGGGGGATTACTGCTTGTGAGACCCCTTCTTAAGGTTTATTTTTTCCTCACGCTGAGGTTTTGAGTTGTTCCTTGCCCGCATGTTGGTTTAAGATCAGGTAATTGTGTCATTGTAATCCTGTGCAGTCCTTTGAGACATTTTTGTGATTAAGGGCTATATAAATAAATATGACTTGACTTGTTTGTTCTCCCGTCCTGAATAATGACCCATTTTCTGATATCGACCAAGTTTTTGCTCTTCCACCCCGGCTATTGACCCGTTTTTTCTGTTCCCGACACCGCCATCGCTCGCCACGGAAGTCCCACTTTCACGTCTGAGCAACCTACACCCCGCGACCAGCGATCTCTGGATCGTGTGTGCACGCCTTTCCCTTCTTCCCAATAAAACTGTGAGTAATGTTACGCGAGTGGGTCCTGTTTCCGTTCTGGTCTTGACATTTTGGGCACGCTAAAAATGTTCTTGTTTCTGTGGCATAGTGGGAAAATGCCATAAAGAGGGGCATAAAAATGAAAAAGAAACATCTTATGCCACACCGTAAGGTGAAAAGGTTGTAAGGCCGGGTTGCCATATTCTGGGGGTCTAGACATAGTGAAGAGCAAAGAAACCATGTAAGGGAAAAAAAAAGCAAATTTATGCTCACATTCCACCAAAATACTCAGTTTGTTTGGGTTCAAGTTCAATTTCTGGAGGCTTGGCTCTCAAACCATTGAGTTGTTTTGAAATCTCTCCTCAACAATAAATCTTTACCCCAAACCAAACCGCATAACATAATCAAAAACCCTCAATTGAAATTGTAACCCTAAACCCTTTGAACCTTGAAACCTGGCTCCTTGTTCCAAACACTAAAAATATTCCCGTATCTTTAGAGCAGGGGTCTCATACTCTCATGCCCGGGCCAATTGTGGCCCGCAGGATGATAGTTTGAGGTCCTTGCCTTAGTATGGAAATTAAAGGGACAGTGTGTATTGAAGCCCTTCGAGACTATTTGTGATTAAGGGCTATACAAATAAAAATGACTTGACTTGACTTGTGTATGAATTTCCCACTAGATGTCGCTGTATTCTGTCATGCCAACGAAAAGGAGTGCTAAAAGCACCACGGAAGAAGACAAAATACTCAACGTGACCAGAATGCACCTTATTACGTTTGAAAAGAAAAGCAATAAGAAAATAAAAATAGATCATAAAGAAACAAACAATGGACCAAAAAAAGGAGAAAATTGAAATATAAGAAATACAACAAAAAGTAAAACCCAAGAAAAAAAGGAAAATAAAGAAAAAATAAATAAAACTAAAAAAAGAAAAAATTGATATTGTTTTCATTTTTTTTCTTTTAGTTCTTCTTTTTGCTTTTTATCTCCATTTTCCATTTTTACTTTGTTTCCCCTCCTTTTATTTTTTCTTCCCCTTTTCCCTTTTTGCCTCTTCTCTTATTAATTTTTCCCTATTTTTTTTATTCCACTTTAAAAATATATATTTTCCTCCTTTTTTAATCTTTATCTTGAGAAAATCTGGGTAAAAATTGTAAGAAAAAGGGTGCTTTTTGCTCACTTTCAGTCTCTGTAGTTGGTAGTCTTCCTTGGACTCATTTTTGGTTGCACTAAACATTACAGCGACATTTAGTGCACAAATATAAGGAACTGTGCTTCTAAGAACAGCAAAATGTTTTCATCAGCGCTGTTTTTTGTGGAATATCGGATTTGGCCCAACCTCACCCAGATCACAGCTTCAGCATCCCCCAATTTCATTGAGATTGAGACCCCTGCTTTAGACCATTTTCATTTGAATTAAATCTTTAGCCAAAAGTATTGTAGTAATGCATTGTGGAAATCATTCTTTCAATTAATAAGTCATAGCATCACCGTTGGATAGTATAGTAGACCAGACTTTACGACTCTTGTTGAAATCCCAAAACAGACTCTCGCTTTAATTGCTTACCATTCCTCCCCAAAGTCGCATCACACATTTTAGGAATTTTGACCACACGAGCACAAGTTATTTTGGGAGCTTTAGTATGAATTCTTTAACCGCATTTTCATGACATAACAAATTCGTACAAATACGCCGCACACCAGAGTTTGCAATTAGTTCCAGTAATGAGCAACAGGCTTACGTCTGCCGTCTGTAATTCCCCCAGAGGGGAGGTAAATTGGGTACAGCTCATTATGAGATATCGTGATGCTCGTCCGGCGATCTCGTTTGCTTGGGGCTATTATGGCCATGTCAGTGGTATTACTGGGAAAAAAAACACTATAGTAACAAAGGAGACAATGGACCAATTTAATATGCAACATTTTGAAAAATACCGGTTTCGTCATTTCAAATTTTCCAATTAAATCATGCACTGTGCATTATTGTTAGACACCTCTCACGGGATTGTCTTGGAAATTTAAGTCAAGTCACATTTATTTGTATAGCCCTTAATCACAAAAATGTCTCAAAGGACTGCACAGGATTACAATCACTTGATCTTAAACCACTATGCAGGCAAGGAAAAACTCAAAACCTCAGCGTGAGTAATAAAAGAAACCTTGAGAAGTACATTTGAAAATATTGAAAACAGTAAAAACAGACCACAGTGTGTATATATATATATATATATATATATATATATTAGTTTTTTGTAGTTTTTTTTTTTTCAAGTAAGGATTCAAAGCAATTTGTTTTTTCCTATTAGTAAATTCCTTCTTCTGGAGAACGCTAACTTTTTTAAAAATAGGTTGTATATGAATATCTAGTTAGTTTAATGTGCATTTTTATTTTTCTTTATTATTACAATAAATACTTACAATAATCTATTACAGACTGAGGAGATCATTTCTTCCTCATGCCATGAGGCTCTTTAACTCCACCCGGGGAGTAAAACCCCTCATTAAATCCCACACCCACATTGCATTTTACCCTATTTTTATTACAGTGTTTATTTTCCGTAGCACTATTGAAATACTCCATAGCAAAACGTTATATTGGGTATTTTTGTATTTTATTATTTGATTTTTCAACACAAGTATACTGCTGGAAGTGTGAATTTCCCTACGGCAGGGGTTGGGAACCTTTTTGACTCGAAGAGCCATAAAAGCAAAATATATTAATTTTATTTTGGGAAAGAGCCACACCATACATTATGAGACAAATTTACTAAATTGCTAAACTCGCGCCCCAGTCAAAAGCTTAGTCTTCAGCACATTTATTTTTGATGATTTGATCAAAATTGTGAAAAGAGAATAATGCCAGAGTCCGTGTCCCAAAATCAACAAACATACCACTTTAAACTTGTCTCTTTCTTGCAATTACTCAAGATCGGTTAAACTCATTTTGACCTTTTTTTTCATACATATTGGTTTCTAAACCAGATGCAAGCAGTTATTTTGTAAAACGTCACAACATTCTGCAAACAGGGAGCCTGATGTGCTTACCTTTGGCGCAGACGGCGTAGGGTCAGAGATGGGAGGGAGTGCTTGCACTTTTTGCATATCTCCACCCTTCCCTCCCGCTCACCCAATCAAATAACTTTAACTTCTCTTCCAGTGTTTTGGCGTATTTACAGTTCGTTCTGTGGATTTCATCATAAGGTATCTGAACACTGAACACAGATTATATAGTGAGCTTTTATATGAAGGATTCTTTAGCATTGGACAGCCAAAGCGAGTTGTTTTTTGGTGTGACTCCTTGACTGTGAATTGTAGTGAAAAACGTGCCCTATATATTCTGCGAAGTACTGCTATGCTATTCAGCTTTGGTTGGGATTTGCGTGTATCCGAACAGAATTAATAGCTCAAGTTTTGAATGAGATGGAGAAAATTTGCATGCAATCAAATTTGTCTCTGAGCCACAGGTACTCATAGAAAGAGCCATATATGGCTCGCGAGCCATAGGTTCCCAACCCCTCTCCTACGGGGATGAATGAAGTATCTATCTATCTCTATCTATTTACTGCTGTGGTAAATGTTATTGCACTAATTTTCTTTGCGCTATTCTCAGGATGCATTATTTTTCATTGCATTGTTTACAACTTGGGCGAGTCTCTAAGCACTACCTTCTAAATATTTTTGCCTGATTTCTGGAGGTTTCTCTGATCTAATTTTTGTTTTTTATGTCCTTAGTACGTGTTTATCCTGGAGTGTCTTGTCTGATCTCGTTGCAAACAATGTTCAGTAGGTAAATACCAATTACAATAAAGATCATTCATTTATTCATTCTTACAAAATTATACATTTTGGGCAAACATATTTCAAAAAAGGAGTAGTGGAGAGACAGGAGCTTGACTTTATCAATTCATTAATCGAAACTTCAGTCAGTAAAACATGGTAATTTATTGTTATGAGCACCATAATGATAACAGATAGATATTGCAGAAAGTGAAAACTTGTCACTTTAACATGATACAAGTGCTTTAATAGTTAAAGTCACTTTTGTCAAAAATATATCGGTCATTCTTATCAAAGTGGCATAAAACAAAATGCAATGTAGTCGCTAACTGTGAAATCATATTTTGCTTTTATCAGTTCGATAATTACCAGCCTGATAATTATCGTCCATCCTTCATTTCAAGTTACTAAATGCTCAACTTTTTTCAAAGTGTCCCCTTGGTCAGTAGCGGTCTGTCCATCCCTTATTAAGACATCAATATGATCGTAATATAAGAGCTTTTACCTTGTAGCCTGTAGATCCATTTCCTCCCGTGAGCAAAGTCGATCCAGATGTGAAGTGCGCAAACTCTCCCCGACACGCTTCCTTTTTGCCTTCTCCGCCCCGCTCGTCTGTGACTTGCTCTTTTGAAGACGTGATGTCAGACAAAGTAATTACTTCACACTCTGTTTTTACTCCTTTGTTTTTTTTTCTTCAACAACCACTCGCCGTAACATCACGTCTGCATTTTTGCTGCGTTTCTGTTCGTTAATTCATGTACTATTGGAGGGGTGTGCAGAAATCTCGTATTAGTGCCGGGCCACAGGAATACATGTGGGATTGTTTGTTTTTATTTCGGGTGTCAATAGTCTTGATCTACAACCCCGAGCAAAAAGTATTGGGCAAGCCCTCACCCAGACATTTTATTCTGTCCCAAACATAAAACAATTTTAAGGTCATTCCAAAGTGCAACATACTGGCATTCAGAAATACTAAACGAAATAAAAAAAAAACTGTGCAGTGGTCAGTAGATGTTGCTTTTATAGAGCAAGTGTAGGGAAATAAATGTGGAATCACTCAATTCTGAGGAAAAAATATGGAATCAGGGCATTTTGAGTAGAAAATAAGGACACAGCCAGTCAATTTCCTTTCCTCAATCGGTCACCTGGCTTAAATTAAAACAGTGCAGTTATCACACCTCCTCCTGGACTAAGTGGATTGGCAAGAATCACGGCTCCAACAAGAGAGATGTCTCTTGAGACTAAACACAGGATTTTCAAACTGCACTCCCTGTGCGTTTTGATGTTTTTCACCAGCACAGCCAGTTCGTCGGTCTTATTTAGTAGAGAGTTCAAATTTACCATGATTACGGACGGTACCGAATTCTTATAACGCTGCTAGCCGCTTAGCCTTCACCTTAGCTCTGGCTCTGTAGCCACGATAGGGCCCCCCCCATCTCGTCGGCACGAGAATTATTGAGGGCAAGGAGTTGATTCCTCGAATAAACGCATTTTTGTGCGTTAAATCCCCTTTTTTCTTTTTAATGACATCAATGAGAACCTTTGAAATGTACAAAAATGATAACAAATAATGAGTACGTGTAAGTAAGGGTATAAAACAAAACCCTTAGGAAAAAACAAGCACGTAATTAATGGACATAACTGCGAATAATGACAAGAAAACAGTAATGGGGAACTGATAATGATGATGATAATGGTCCGGTAGTTGGTACAGTCTAATGCAACGATTCAAATATCGAATTAATTTATTATCGCACGGAGCTTAGCGCCAACCAACCGACTTCAGAGAAACACGTGTTTATGAATTAAAACTGTTCAACTGTAAATAGTTAACCCTTTAGTGTTAGCAAAAATGTAAACATTAGTCCGGATAGCGGCTAAGAAAAAAGTGGAAGCAAAGGGACACAAACCTTTTGGATGAAATGCAAAGTGTCGTCATTCTTTTTGTTTACAAAATGAAAAATAAGCGCCCAGGTCGTGCACAAACTCACTCCCGAGCGAAAACCAGCTTCACACGGCTCTCCTCACTCCGGATGTCACACTTTCAGCCTATTTTCTTTCGTCCGAAACCGAAAATGCACTTTGGGTCATTCCGGTCAGAAAAATCTTGGGTGGCGAAAATTCGGTGCATCGCTACTAATGAGCAATTTGCGAGCTGTCCAATTGTCACGCCGCAGCTCACATAGGCTAATGCACTCACTCCCAAAGGGCATTTTTCGAGTTAGCATCGATTCCATGATTGAGAGAGGTCGGTAATGTGCAAAAACCCATCGCTTGGTCATATCAACTACCGCAAGGAAGTGGAGATGACGCGCGCGGATGCTTTTAAAATTCTGCAATACTACGAATGAATAATTGAGCGTCGGTTACGGACCCAGAGTAGCTCCAGAGAATTGGTGTTCGGTTATCGGAGGTCCAAAAGTGGCGCCGTTCTCTTACTTTGCTTCCTTTGGCGAGCAGTCGAAAAATAAATGTGATGACTCGTCGTGTGTTACCTTAAGCACAATACAACAATCGGATTCATTCTTAAAACAAATCATTGACAGTTACAAGTTCAACACAGCGCAAAAATTGTGACATTTATTTGGTGTCATATTGCACAGGCCCAAAAAAAAAATCGAAAGGCACACTTTTGTTACGTCCAGTCATGTTTATTTGTGACGCCCTTAATCACAAAGAGTCTCAAAGGGCTGCACACATCAAAGACTATTGCAAACTACAGACTATTATGACATCTAAAACCTACATGAGGGCAAATAATACACATATTATCAACATAAGATTTAGGTTATTCATATGCTATGGAATAGAAGTGTGTTTTAAGCTTAGATTTAAACATTTCTACTGAGGTTGCAAATCGAATCTTAGGGGGAAGAGCATTCCACAGAACCGGGGCCCGAATGGAGAACGCTCTCGAACATGCGGATTTCTTCTTGGCTCTTGGGATCACTAATAGACCAGCATTTTCAAAGCGAAGGCTAGGGCTTGGAACATAGGGGGAAATTAAATCTGAAAGATATGAGGGAGCAAGTCCATGCATGATTTTGTATACTACCAACAGAACCTTAAAATCACATCTTAAGCGAACAGGGAGCCAATGCAGGTTAGCTAAAATCGGGGTCATGTGGTCAAACTTTCTTGTCTTAGTTAAAAGCCTCGCTGCAGCATTTTGTACCAGCTGAAGGCTCTTGATTTTGGACTTCGGGAGACTGGAAATTAGAGGTTTACAGTCATCGAGACGGGAGGTAACAAACGCGTGAATTATAATCTCTGCATCCGACTGAGTAAGCATAGGGCGAATTTTAGCAATGTTGCGAAGATGGAAAAAAGCTGTTCTAGTAATATTCTTAACGTATATTTGGAAGGACGGATTGGGGTCACATGTGACACCTACATTTTGCACTCTGGGTGATATTACATTTGTCAATGTTCAGAGCTGTTTTTGAGAACAAGTCACGGCATTTAGATGGACCAATAACTAACATTTCGGACTTTTCAGAGTTAAGGTGCAAGAAGTTGAGTGACATCCATTCTTTTATCTCAATGATGCAGGCCTCAAAATTTCCACAGTTTAGTGTGGCAGATTCCTCCATCGGAAGATATAGTTGAGTGTCATCTGCGTAGCAATGAAAACTGATATTATACTTGCGAATAATATCACCTCATGGAAGCTTGTAAATGCTGAAAAGAAGGGGGACAAGTACTGAACCCTGCGGAACACCACAGGGCTCAGATGTCATTTCACCATATTTAACACAGTGCGTCCTATCTGAGAGGTAGAATCTGAACCAAAAGCGGATGGTTCCTGAGAATTTTGTATTAGTTTTTAAAATATTTTAACAGTATTGTTGAACACATTTTGTTTTCTAAAAATGTACCTTTCTCATTAAAAAGGAAATGAAAGAAAATTATCAGTATTTTCTCAGACTTATGAATGCCCTTGACACAAACCAGGCCATGTTAGGTGAAAGGTTTTGGTATGCACCGCTGGCAACTATAAAGATTGATACTGCAAAATAAAGCCCCAGGTTTTGCCATCCCTACTTTATGTTTTTACGTTCAGATATGGGAAAAAAAAATCTCATCCCTTCTTTACAGCATCTTTCCTACCATAGGACGTCTACAACAAATCATTTCCCGTGCGCAAAAAAACAAAGTGTGTGTTTGACCGCTTGAGTTACGTGTAAAATGCTGGTGTGATATTGGCTTACGTCACAGCATTATGAATATGCCGATATGCCTTTCGCTGAACTCCCACCCACAGTGCCTTTCTCTGTCATCGTTCAGTTACTTATCTTGTGTGTTTCGTAACGACTATGATAAGATACTGTATTTTTTGCACCGTGTTTATTAGCTATGGGTCCAAGACTTGCATTGATGCCAATGGGTGAAACAAAAAACAATAACCATAGAAAAGAAGCTTGAAACTATCTTAAAATATGAAGAGGTTACACACAAAGAAATATGTCGCAACCATTTAACGATTGGGACGATTACGAATAAGGAGGGAATCAAAGCAACAAAATCTTCTTAGGTGGACGTCTTCAAATATTTTTTTTATTTGACTCAGCCACCTGCCCCTACTGCATCCATCCACTAACTCCGCTGTACCAGCTAAAATAAAGTTGCACCGAAGCTAAATCTCATCTCATCTCATCTCATCAGCTGCACCGCTTATCCTCAGTAGGGTCGCGGGGCTGCTGAAGCCCATCCCAGCAATCATCGGGCAGTGGGCAGGGGACACCCTGAACTGGTTGCCAGCCAGTCGCAGGGCACACGGGGACAGACAACTCGCTCGCTCATTCACACCTAAGGACAATTTGGACCGGCCAATCCACCTGAGATGCATGTCTTTGGAATGTGGGAGGAAACCGGAGGAAACCCACGCAAGCACGGGGAGAACATACAAACTCCGCACAGGATGTCCGGTAGCCGGAATTGAACCCACACAGGAGGTTCCCAAGACCTTCGAACTGTGCCGCACACGCGCTAACCACTGCGCCGCCGTGCTGCCCCGAAGCTAAATCATATTTCAATTTTTATTTACACGTTAGTTTATAATATACCCGATATACAGTATATGTATATATACAGGGTTGAGTAGGGTTACTTTAACTTGATTACTTTCAATTACTTTTGGATTACTCCAATACCAAATATGCTAATAAAAGACTAAAGAAACTAAAAATGAATAAAATGATGACTCACAACACGTGGTAAGCTTTCTCTCCTGGCTTTGATCTCTTTGATCTCCGGCAAAACGAACATAAATTGCGACAGAAACAAAATGAAAATAAATCCAAACAGCTTGCCGACATCATTTTTGCCGTTCCATGTATTCCTTTACTCCCCAAGCCTTCACAAAATTTAGTCATTTTAATCATATTTAGTTTATTTTTCTTTTATTAGCATATTTGGTATTGGAGTATTCCAAAAGTAATTGAAAGTAATCAAGTTAAAGTAACCCAACCCTGTATATATATATATATATATATATATATATATATATATATATTTAAATAAGACCCAAAACTGTATTAAGTTTTGACATTCAGGGACAATGCTTTTGAATATGTATTTATACGTTATAGTACTTAATGAGATAATGTTTTTAACTGGGGTACAGGTGATTCAAAATGCATTAGCTAATTAACATAGGTTTCTATCGTCCGCCATGCACTTTACCGTATGCTGGTTCATGATGTTGCATAATATTAGTCCCTTTTAAAAAGTGGCAACACTTGGGCCCGTCTCGCCATGCTTTCTGAAAAGTAGCACCTGTAGAAGCCATTGTGACATGTTTATTGTGACAACCTGAAAGTCCCTTGCCCAATTACGGAATCAGTCGCAGTGTTATGTCTCAGTGGCGCGTAATGGAGCGTATTTCACCGCCTGGCCATGTGTCTGAAGCCAAAACAAACCCAGCCCTCTTCCCTCCATATACTCATTTTACGCCCTTCTCAGACGCTCAACTCCATCACCCTGCGGCTTGTTTCATAACTCGGAGGGCCGGCCGGGCTGTTTTCGCAGCTGTGTGCCAGAATCGGAGGCTTTAAGGAGGTTAGACGGCACTCGGGCCAAACTCCGGCTCGGAAAACAATTTCGGTGCAAACTTGACGGCATTAAATGTCGCTGTCATGGAAACAGAGCGTATGTGTTTTGGAGTAAGAATCAACCAAAGACGGAGAAACCGCACGGCCCACCCGCCCATGTTATATTTACTGCTTTACATTATAAGAAGGGTGTTCCATACAAACCATTTGGGCAGGCTTAATGTCTCCATTTAGGTACTTTACTCTACTTGAATTTCTGCTTCATAGCGCATAATCAAGTGCCAAACTTGGACTCGGATGATAAATAAACGTGTTTATGTTAGCGCTGAGGGCTTATGTTGCTGGCTAAGGGCGGTTATAGTTGGGGTCAGAGTGGGAAAGAGTTGTGAGTTTAAAAAATGGCGGAGGTGCAGGGCCAGGAAGGAAAAAAAATATCAATTTTTGTTTGTGTTTTTTTGTATCTACTGATACAGTCTTGATTTGATATATTTGTAATGCATGAGGATAAAAACTATCCATCCATCCATCCATTATCTGCACCGCTTATCCTCAGTAGGGTCGCGGGGGGTGCTGCAGCCCATCCCAGCTATCTTCGGGCAGTGGGCAGGGGACACCCTGAACTGGTTGCAGGGCAGACAGGGACAGACAACTCGCTCACTCATTCACACCTAGGGACAATTTGCACCTGACATGCATGTTTTTGGAATGTGGGAGAAAACCGGAGCGCCCGGAGGAAACCCACGCAAGCACGGGGATAACATGCAAACTCCACACAGGAGGTTCGATCTCATGACCTCAGAACTGTGTCGCACACGCGCTAACCACTGCCCCGCCGTGCTGCCCCAAAAGCTATCCTATTTTTAAAATATGTGTTTGAGAATGAATATGGATGCAGATATGCATATGTATGTACATGTTATATCTGATTTGTTTATTGATTGATTTTTTTAAGGAAGTTGTTTTTGAAATACTCATAATTAAAGCAAAATAATATATTATTCATTATTATTGTGATTATTTAAAGGTGAGTTGCGTGGTTTGAGGTTCCCCTGAAAAAATGAAAGTTAAATATTTGCTCTATTAAGTACTTGTTAAAACTACGCAACTGAGTTCAAAGAGCCCTTATGTTCTTTCCCCCCTTAGTCTATCTTACTTTGATCAGAGCTGTTCGGGGAGGAACACATGAGGTATGGGGCTGAGAAGAGAGCTGGAGAGGGAAGTCATGCTTGTTCCAGCAAGTTTTTTTTCTATTTCTTAGTGTACCATTAAATTGGTAAAATTAAGAAAAGGCCTTCGAGTACAGTCCAAACGCCAACCCAAGCCCCAAGAAAGATACAAAAAGAAGTGTTAATTTCAGCACAGCTAAGAAATGCACCCACTTGCACCCACATCATGAATGACCTGCAATGATGATACAATCCAGGAGATGGCGGGGGGAGTAACAAAAGTTGCAAATTCCACACACCTCCTTTAGGGTACTAAATTTGATACTCAGAACTCAAGATGCACAATGGGTTGTATGCATGCGCTCAAGTGCTCACTTGTAAAACCAAATTAGACAACTCTCTTATAAATAAATACAAATAAATATCTTGTAGCTACTTTTTTTCATGTTTTGTATAAGTACATATTGGAAAGAACACTTGATTGTGAGTGAGTCTTGATCCGACACCATTTTCCTAATGTATATGCATAAATAAATATACATGCAGAATTATAAATACATATTTTTTCTTTATTATTAGACAGTTTCAGAATGAAGGTAAAGTAATATTTATGCCCCTTTTTGCAGCACTAAATTTGATATCATGCACAAAGTGCTGCAGGATGGAAGGAAGAAAGAGAGAAAAAGAGCAAGAGAGAACTAAAGAAAGACAGGACTGAAGGAAGAGAGAAGAAAGACAGGACTGAAGGAAGAAAGAAGAGAGAAGGAAGAAAGGAAGTGAAAATTATCAAAGAGACAAAAAGAAATAAAGAAGGAATCAAGAGGAGAAAAAGGAGAATCAAAAGAAACAAAAAAAGCAAGCAAGAAAGAAAGAAACAAAGGTAGAGAGGAAAGAACGAAGAAATAGAGAAGGAAGGAAGCAAAAGAAGGCTAAAGGAAGAGGTAAAAGAGAGAAGAGGGGGCAGTAACTCAGGAGCAGGTTCGATTCCCGGCTTTTCCGTGTTATATGTCGAAGTGTCCCTGGGAAAGACACTGAATCCCTAATGTCCCCTTTAAGCAAGTAGTTGCCTTGCATGGCTGACGCTGCTATCGGTATGTGAGTGTGTGTGTGAATGGGTAAGTGTGAAGCACACTGTAAACCGCTTTGGGAAGTCTTCATTGACTTGAAAAGCGCTATAGAAATGCAGACCAAATAACTTACAAAAGTGATTTTCTTTTATAATGACATTTGATAAATGTATTAATAAATAATTAAAATACATTGTGAAAAATAGATTTGCAAGTACAGAATAAATGCACAATTAACATTATATCTACATTATTTGAATCTACCAATGTAGTATACCATGTTGTATGAAAAATATATACTCATGAAGGAGGGGAGCAAAAAAAGGGACACTGAGGACAGGAGTGGCACCGAAACTAATAACCGAAGATATTTTTTTTTCTTTGTTATAATTTCTTTAGAAAAAAAAGGTTTTGTCTTGTGTGCTGGTTTTAGGGAATCTAAACATCTAAACACTAAACCACTGACTTGTCTTTCGAAGGATGATAATGAATTGCGTACTGAATAAAGCGTGCTTTGGATTTGCAGGATGAACATAAATTGCGCTTTTCAATTGACTTTCATTTGACCTTTGCAAGCTGGCTTTCAATTGTCTGAGAAGCTTCTTTTAGAAGACTTCTTGCAAATGTACTTGAGCAGTCATTTATGGTTTTGTTCATTGTGGTTCTGTCCAATCACATCCAGCAGAGGGTGCTGTGGGATTTATCAACTATTCCAGTGTGGCTTTCACGTAAAAACGTATTGAAGCAACTTCCTCCTGTTGCGTCTCAAGCTCACCAAAATTGCATTTGACATTTAATAATGAGTCACTTATATGGATTGTTAAAAATGTCGCCCTTCTCCAGAGTGTTATATGATTCCTTTAAATATTTGCAATTCAAATAGAAGTAGTTTCAGATACAGTAGACCCCGGGAAGTGACATTCATCCATTCTGAGTTGGGGATTGAAAGGTGAAATTGTTGTATGACAGCGGATACAAATCTATGGTGATTAGTTAATGCGTTTCGAACGTACGGTTCCCGAGATAAAGTCATTAAAATAACAAACTAGTTTTTGGAAATAACAACTTATAATGTATGTGCACGTTATTAAATAACATTTTAAATAAGTATACATGTAATGAAAAACAAATAAAAAAAATATATATATACATGTATGTTTCTTAACCTTTCGTGTGGCATGACTTGAGCTGGTACAGTGAGGTTAGCGGGTGGATGCAGGGGGGAGGGGCCCTAAACATTGGATTCAAATTAAAACAACATTTTCAATTGTGAGGATTGTGATGTCCCTCGGAGACTTTTCTGCTTTAATTGCCTCTTTTAATAATTGTCTCACATGTTGATTGTGAGAGTAGTGATGTGTGTGCTATCATTATATTCCTTTTTTTTTAAATCTCAAGCTCTTTTTCATTGCTATCGTATTCTTGCTTGTCCGTAAGTTTAACATCACTGAAAGTCTTGGGTCCCATAGCTCAAGAAATTCAAGCTTGTTGCAAGAGATTCTGAAATGAGTTAGAGAGCATTGTTAGAGGGATTTCAGCCAATAGCATATTAGAATCTTTGTGACACAATCCAATGGCAGATCAACATATTTTGTGATGTAAACCAATAGAAGACAGGCATCTTCCAAACATAACTCGCACAGTCATACTTAAACACAGGAACGTTTGAATTTTGGGCACGCAAAATAATTTGTTGTTGTCATCCAGCCATGCACCCATTAACTGCACAACTTATCCTCAGTAGGGTCGCGGGGGTGCTGGAGCCCATCCCAGCTATCTTCGGGCAGTGGGCAGGAGGGGCCGAAAAACATTGTGTTCTACATTGTAACAGGAAAACATCGTTGATAAGTTAATTCTGTTTTTAATATTGAACAAATGCAAAAGAGATTTCATAGGATTTTAATTCCTTATTCTGACTGTGCTCTTTTGCTCGTTGTTTTGACGTCATATCTGCCAATCAGGTTGCTGTTCTTTGATATCCACACCCTTTAGGACTTATCTGATTGCTCTTCACTATGTTCCTCCTTGCAGGTTCAAAATCCATTGATGTCTTCTCTCCTTATTTTGAGTCTCTAAAGCTTAAACAATTGTATCCCGGGGTCTACTGTAGCCGACATATAAGGATGAAACAGCTTAATATTGTTAATATCTGGCCGTTATCAGGCCTTATGACAAGATTTAAGTCTCTCTCTATCTATTTATCTACCTTGGTCATATCCCTCAAGAGGGGTGACCGACAGCAAGACAAACGCATACAATAACAAAGAAAATAAAAAAGGGAAAAAATAGCAAACAAACACACAAAATTTTTTGGACCATGGCCAACCCAAACAAGTTAGGCCCCTCGGCACCCAAGTTGGTCATGCTTTCGTCCCTCCGGATGAAACTTCTGTTCGACAGCAGGGCCCGACAGCCTTTACTGGTTTACCCCCTCTGCATCATACAGGTGCCCTGCCCATCCCTTAGAACGCGTCTAACTATCCCGCTATCCTTTTACAACACCTCTCCACTCATTCCTATCACCAACAAAAGATTTAAGTACTTGGAGCATTTTTTGTTGCTGATTCTTAATCAGAACTATATACTAGATTGTACGATACTAGAACATAGATAGATAGATAGATAGATAGATACTTTATTCATCCCCGAAGGGAAATTCACATTTCCAGCAGCATCCCTGAGCTGAGAACAGTACAATAATAAAGCCAAAAGAATACAATATACAAATACCCAGTGTGACGTGCAAATGCCCACTGTAGCGTGTTATATAGAGTAACTAAATAGTGCTTCACAGAATACATATTGCAGTAAGATTCGGTAATATACAATGTAGGTGGTGTGGTTTAATGTGGGCCTTTACTCTGCCGGGTGGAGTTAAAGAGCCTCATGGCATGAGGAAGAAAAGATCTCTTCAGTCTGTCCGTAGTACAAGACAGTGACAGCAGTCTGTGGCTGAAACTGCTCTTCTGTCTGGAGATAATGCTGTGTAGTGGATGCGATGGATTGTCCATGATTGACCTCAGCTTTTTCAGTGCTCGTCTCTCAGCTACTGTTGTTAGGCTGTCCAGCTCTTTGCCCACAACAGAGCTCGCTTTCCTAGCCAGTTTATTGAGACGAGAGGCATCCTTCTTCCTGACGCTGCCTCCCCAACACGCTGCCGCATAGAAGAGGGCGCTTGCCACTACTGTCTCATAGAATATTTTCAGGAGCTTTTTGCAGATGTTGAAGGAGGCCAGCCTTCTGAGGAAGTAAAGTCGGCTTTGCCCTTTCCTACATAGAGCTTCTGTGTTGGCAGTCCAGTCCAGTTTGTTACATAGAACATTGCATTTAATCATGCAGATTTTATGGAAATATACTAGTTGGATGTCAAAGAGGGACATTATAACTTAAGGGGCTGTAGTCAATTCATAATCCCAAAGGTGAGAACCACCAGGAAAAGTATGTGTGTGTCTGTGTGTGGAGTCAAACTTTGGAACAATTGACAAGACCAGATCAAACAATGTCCAACTATTCACTTGTTCAAATTTAAATCCAAAAAAAACACATTACTTGCGGATACAGAGATGAAGAAAATGGGTGATACGAGAGATTGGGAATAGTGCGTCTAGAACTATGGTTAACTTTGTGTTATTGTTGCTATTGTTATATCATAAATGTTATTATTAATTTTATCACAATTGTTTTTATATCATTGGTGTATGTAATAGGGAAGATGAAGGGGTAGAGAAAATAAGCATCTGCTTCTTACTACCCCTTTTCGAACATATTATTTTGTTGTTGAGTTATTGTTTTTGTTCTGGTTTTTTTAATGTTCGAAATCAAGTTTTCATTCATTCATTCATTCAAATCTGCAGAGGATCGCGTTTGAGATGTTTTCCTTGAAGGTCGTCTACTGAACACAAAAAATGCCGCTTTTACCAAGTCTTTTATTCCGCGGCGTATAATGCGGAACGACATCCGACATAGTCGGCGTCAGACAGCCAACTGGCTGACGACTGACGGGATGACTTTTGACAACATGGCCGCTTTCGCAGTGAGCGGGCCGCCGAGTATCTTTTGACGGGACACTCTGTCGCCAAAGCGCCGCTCTGATTCAAAAAGACAGTCTCACGAGAAAAACACTGGATACGGTGACATTTCACTCAAAATAAGGCGTAAGTATTTGAGAAAGCTCTCAGTTCTATTGGACCGTTGAGTTCTGCACCAATGAACAGTAAAACTGGGTCAAATGTTGGAAGCTTGTTTTTTTATTGAGATGGTGAATACATTCTTTAGGTATCTAAAAATCACGATATGTGTAAAGAGAACGATAATCCTAAGAGGTTGTTGGGTGGGGTTTGGACCAGCTAATTGACTGTTTCTTCTGGGATTTCCTATGGTT
This sequence comes from Urocampus carinirostris, assembly GCF_059441175.1. Taxonomy (NCBI): domain Eukaryota; kingdom Metazoa; phylum Chordata; class Actinopteri; order Syngnathiformes; family Syngnathidae; genus Urocampus; species Urocampus carinirostris. The sequence continues at coordinate 33,610,022 of NC_142363.1, read as the reverse complement.
ACTAATAGTCAGCCTACCCCTAAATCAGGGGTGTCAAACTCATTTGAACTCGGGGCCACACGATAGAACAAACATTCTGTCGGGGGCCGGACAAGTAGATTAAAGAGAGATAAAGAAATAAGAGAAAGAGGGAGGGAAAAGAAGAGTGGGTGGGACAAACAAAGAAAAAAAGGGAGAGAGGGAGAGAGCGTGAGAAAGAGAAAAGGAAAAGGAAAAAAGGAAGTTAGAGCAAAATAAGTTAAAAAGACACAGAGAGAAAGAGACAAAGAGCAACAAAGGAAGAGGAAAAAGAGAGACACAGAGTGAAAGAGACAGAGAGTGGGAGAAACAGGGTGGAAAAGATAGAGAGTGTGAGAGAGAGAGAGAAAGAAATACAAGTACAGTGTCTGTTCAAGGCACCTGGCTTTGGCAACATCAAATTGACATATTTCAACTTGACGCTTGTTTTTCTCTTGCGCTTCTCTGAGTGATGTCTCGCGGGCCGGATTCAATCCCTTAGCGGGCCTGATTTGGCCAGCGGGGCCGCCTGTTTGACACCTGTGCCCTGAATAAAGGAACTATCAGCAATGTTTGAATCAACGTCTGCCCGGACGCCAGGGGGGCGTGCATCTTTCACAACGTCTCTGCTGACAACTTTTTTAGGAAAAAAAAAAGCAAAAGATTTCTTTTCTAATCAAACGTTTTCTTTATTCTGATTTCGAAATCTTCGTTCGGTTTGGAAATTTCGGAATTTCGGTTTGTTTGGCAATTTGCATACTCTCTAGCCGATCAGAAGATATCGAATAACTTCGTGCTTCCGGACTTTCCCGAGCGTTATAAGGTCGCGCATTTGCATATAATTTTCCAGAGTTGTTAAGGATACGTCAGAGTGTGCAGTTTCCTTATGCGTGAGAAGATAAGCAGGACATTGTGGTTCAGCCTTTAAGCATATTTATTCCTCAACAGCAAGCAAAACAAGAACACGGCTCCATTCAATACAACATGGCAATCAACAATAGCAAAACGAAATATGGTGCGTGCGTAATGACGTCACACAATGGAAAACGTCTTACCGCAATATCATGAGTTAGAGCACTATTCAATTGACAAATCTTAACAAAAGAGACAGAGAACACAAGAAAAATGGATAAGTGGTTAGGAATCCAGCCAAAACCTCAGCCCCAGAAGAAAGATTTCAAAAGAAGCTAACAAAATTAGTGACGCTACAAAACGTAAACGTACATTAAAAGCATGGTGGAAAGAGGAGTTCACGTGGCTTGTAGCAGACGACGCAACGCAAACATTTCGTGAATAAAGATGAGTAAATACAGGTACCGTATTATCCTCACTATAAGGCGCACCGGGTTATAGGGCGCACCACGAAAAAATAGTTTTTGGTCCTATATTTTCCATACATAAGGCACACCGGATTATAAGGCGCTACAATCGGAACGTCGACAAAACAGTCAGATAGTTCAGTCCAAATTATTACCGCCTTAACATTTCGAAAGCTTGCAAAGAAGCAAATACGTGTCTCAGACATGTACGGAAACAGTGTCTGTACGATGTCACCAATCACTCAAATGCATCGTTCCAAATATCATTCGGAAGGTTAAAGTCTTGGGGTTCAAGAAATGCCCCAAATTTTTTTGTTTCCATTTTATTTTTTGCTGGCAACTGTGTGGACAGCAAAGTAAGAATTTTATTGTGCAGGGAAACGGGGTTCTTTACTGTGCATATGACAATAAACACTTGGAATTGAATTGAGTTTCAAAATAGACTCATCACAGAAACACCAAGATCGTTCTAAAACAAGATACTGGGAAAATATAAAGCCGCAAAGCTCACCTAAATTCTCTTGCAGCCATCACGTTCAATAATGATACGTAACCATGGTCTTCTTACAACTGTGAGTGTAGTAAAACCAGGAGAGTCAAATATTTACAAATACACAATAGTAAAAAGTGTTTTCTCTATGCCGTAGTGCAACCCAACGTGTGATTCACATTCATCTTTTTCGGCCAATTGCAGGCTTTGTTTTGCCCCGCTTTAGCCTATGCGAGCATGTAAATGATGAAAATGATCCGCCCCCTTTACCTTCGAATAACTTTAGCCAATAGTGACTGATTCAAATGATGATTGACACATTGGTTAGGAAATGAAACGCCGGTATATAAATCCCAGCATACACCGCGGACGACTTCGACTTCGGGGTAAAATCAAGTCGGCGGCTGCTTGCCTTAGTTGCAAGACTTTGCGACTTAATATTGATCCATATATAAGGCGCACTGTATTATAAGGCACACGGTCAGCTTTTGAAAAAAATAAAGGCTTTTAGGTGCGCCTTATAGTGCGGAAAATACGGTACATACTGATGGCAGATGGAAAACAACCATGTCATATACATACAATGAATGTGATAAGTAGATTTATAATAAACTTAATTTTAAAGTGTTGTTCTATTATATATTCTGATTATCAATCCTTAATGTTTTCTTTCTTTGCGATTAGTTGTCTTATTGTGTTTCAAGTTGGGAAAAACTTTTCCTGCCCTGGGGTCCGCTAACTTTTTGTCACGAGTTTCAGACACTGCTATCAGTGTTGATGAACTTTGAGGTCCCTTTCCTCAAGTGGTTAGTCTGAGCCTATCCATTTCTATGTTTTGTATTTATTTTTATGTTTCTCATTTCCATCCATCCATTTTCTGCACCGCTTATCCTCACTAGGGTGCTGGGATATTTTATTATTTATGTATTTCATGTTAGCTTCACCTTCATTTATCTATCGAATATTTTGAACAGTGTTGTTTTAGCCACTAGCGAGCAAGGTAGCTCGAAATCACCGCCTCAAAACTGAAGACTTTTGGCCAGGTTTTCCTTGGTATCGGCTTCTCACGCTCAGATTATTATCTAGGAATTTTATTTTTGAGTTCTTATTCCTTTGGACCTGGTAATTCTGCCAGAAAGCCCCAGATGGAATGACAGTTAAATCAAGTTCCGGTAAAGATTTTATTATAAACCTTCCCAAAATGGGAAAGTTGTATGTTATCCTTGAACACTGTTTACTTTTCTCAAGCTGTTTTTAAGCGATTTTAACTTGATTATTGTATTGCATTTGCAGGTATACCCTAAAATAAATTTAAAGGATCTTTATTTGACTTTCACTCAAGTAAAGGTAGAATGTTGTAATGCACGTTGATAAACATATCATGTCATGTTTTTTTTTTAATTGTCACCCTAGTTCAAATGAGGAACGACGTTACTGTGCAGATAAGTAAACGAAATACTGTAAAAATTGGGGACTGGGAAATCCCATGACAATTTTGCTTAGGTCACATTTGATCCCTACTGCATTGCTTGTACGATGTCTGCAATAATCTGTGGTCTGTGCAGCCCTTTGAGACTCTTTGTGATTAAGGGCATCACAAATAAATATAACTTGACTTGACTTAAGGTTTTTGAGTTTTTCCTTGCCCTCATGTAGGTTTTAGATCAGGGGATGGTGTCATAATTGTCTAGTTTGCAATAATCTGTGGTCTGTGCAGCCCTTTGAGACTCCTTGTGATTAAGGGCGTCACAAATAAACATGACTTGACTTGACGTGAGGTTTTTGAGTGTTTCCTTGACCTCTTGTAGGTTTTAGATCAGGGGATTGTGTCATATTAGTCTGTGGTTTGCAATAATTTGTGGTCTGTGCAGCCCTTTGAGACGACTTGGGATTAAGGGTGTCAAAAAGAAACATGAGTTAACATGACTTGAGGTTTTTGAGTTTTCCCTTGCCCTCATGTATGTTTTAGATCAGGGGATGGTGTTATAATAGTCTGTAGTTTGCAATAGTCTTTAAACTGTGCAGCCCTTTGAGACTCTTTGCGATTAAGGGCTATACAAATAAACATGACTTGACTTGACTTGGCTTGACGTGAGGTTTTTGAGTTTTTCCTTGACCTCATGTAGGTTTTAGATCAGGGGATGGTGTCATAATAGTCTGTGGTTTGCAATAATTTGTGGTCTGTTCAGCCCTTTGAGACGATTTGGGATTAAGGGCCTCAAAAAGAAACATGACTTAACATGACTTGAGGTTTTTGAGTTTTCCCTTGCCCTCATTTAGGTTTTAAATCAGGGGATGGTGTCATATTAGTCTGTGGTTTGCAATAATTTGTGGTCTGTGCAGCTCTTTGAGACTCTTTGTGATTAAGGGCGTCACAAATAAACATGACTTGACTCGACTTGGTTGTGAAAGGTGATTTGTAATTAAAAAAAAGAAACACTACGACTCTATTGTCTCATACTAAACATCCAGAACCTTTTCCTGCGTTTGTCCTCAGAGCACCGTCTCAGGACGGAAATGCCATCACACTCTTTGTTTATTTTTGTTGTTGTCGACCTTCCAAAGCGCTTTCCATTTCCATTCAGCCTCCCCCCGCCAATGAGTGATGAGCGATTCCCGTCAGTCCTCGTCGTGACAGGCTACATGTTGCGCATGCCGATTGATAAGCTCGTTACGTCTTGTCGAGCTCAAAGTCATCGCCATTAAGTCGGCCGCGTGACATTCTCCCCCGTACGGGAGCCGGAACATCACTTTGCAATGACGCACTTCACTTCTTCATTGCCATGACAGAAGAATATTAAGAGGCTATTTGAGTCCAACCCGTCTTTATGTGCGCTCTATATGTCATAGTTATGTTTTATTATCGTCTTTATTGTCTGCAGGCGACTTTATGCAAAAAGCGTTAAAGGGCACTAATGAGGCGATAGGGCATTGTTGTAAATGTATATCTTTAATTCAGTTTTGACCTTTTGTAACATGTAAAATCCAATTAAGGTCATGATTTGTTCCCTCAGGTTAAAATAGTTTGAAGTGAAATAGTTTTCTAGATTTGTCAATTTTGTGTGTGCGTGTTATTTTATTTTTATTTTTATAGATTTCACAATTTTTATCTCATCTCATTAGCTGCACCTCTTATCCTCAGTCGGGTCGCGGGGGTGCTGGAGCCCATCCCAGCAATCATCGGGCAGTGGGCAGGGGACACCCTGAACTGGTTGCCAGACAATTGCAGGGCACGCAGGGACGGACAACTCGCTCGCTCATTCACACCTAGGGACAATTTGGACCGGCCAGTCCACCTGAAATGCATGTCTTTGGAATCCGGGAGGAAACCGGAGTGCCCGGAGGAAACCCACTCAAGCACGGGGAGAACATACAAACTCCGCACAGGAAGTCCGGTAGCTGGATTTGAACCCACACGGGAGGTTCCCAGAACCTCAGAACTGTGCCGCACACGTACTAACCACTGCGCCGCCGTGCTGCCACAATTTTAATATGTATGCATTTTTCTTTTAATGTGACAGAGCTACCAAACATTAAGTATCTCACATGGTTCACTACGCAAGTAAATTACTAAACATGCATTTTCTGTGAAAAATAAATCAAGCGATTCATTTTTGTATGAAAACATGTTGAAACATATCACTCTCCTCAGGTGTAGTTCCAGCGGCTTTTATTAAACCTACACTGAAACGACCCAACCTTGATCCAGAAAGCTTATCTAATTATAGATCTGTGTCAAACCTACTGTTTCTTTCTCAAGTACTTGAAAAAGTTGTGTCACAGCAGCTGAATGATTTTATATCTGAGAACAATCTTTTTAAATCCATGCAATCAGGATTCAGGGCTAACCACTCTACTGAGACAGCCATGATTAAGGTAACCAATGATCTTCTACTGGCAATGGACTCCGGCGCTTCATCACTCTTGCTGCTGCTAGACCTCAGTGCTGCCTTTGACACTGTGGATCATAATATCTTACTTGAACGGTTGGAAAAATGGATTGGTCTCTCAGGAACCGTCCTCTTATGGTCAGATCTCTCAGATATGACACACTGTGTTAAATATGGTGAAATGACATCTGAGCCCTTTAGTATTACCTTTGGTGTTCTGCAGGGTTCAGTACTTGGCCCCCTTCTTTTCAGCATTTAAATGCTTCCATTAGGTGATATTATTTGCAAGTATGATATACACAGACTATATCTTCCTATGGAGGAATCTGCCACACTAAACTGTGGAAATTTGGAGGCCTGCCTCACTGAGATAAAAGAATGGATGTCACTCAACCTCTTGCGCCTTAACTCTGAAAAGACCGAAATGCAAGTTATTGGTGTATATAAATGACGTAACTTGTTCTCAAAAACTGCTCTGAACATTGACAAATGTAATATCACCCGGAGTGACTCAGTCAAAAATTTTGGTGTCATATTTATAACATATGTATTCTCTTTTTTTCCTTTTTAAACATTTGTTAGTGCCCCCCTCTAACATTTTTTTAGTGAACCAATAACTCTACTGCACCAGCCATAATTGGTAACCCTTTTTCTCCTGAATTCAGATTTGCATCGCTTCTTGTTGCATTTTAAAATACATTGGAAATAGTTGAGATGTATTGTTTCTGTTTAAAAACAATAGTAGGGGGAAAATCCCCCGTGCATTTTCTTTTTAAATATTCTACCCTTGTTGATTCTGAGCTGCAACATAAAACTGGGTTCCAAGTCCTCTGCCCTCCTCTTCAGCTCCCTCCTCCCAGAAGATAATTAGCCGTATTGACAAGGATCTATAATGAGCTCCCATAAAAGAGAATGGCAGTGTTTGTGTCAAAAAATAAACCCGCGGAAACAAACACCGGCGAGTTCCAGAAATGTCAGCCACCAGCCGAGGAGATGCAACCCGAATCCATTCCCGTAGGCTGTTGCCATAGCAGCAGATGACCTCAAATCCTCTTCTCAACAAGCCACTCTTCTCGCTAATGTTATCAAGAACAAATCCCACTCTTCCTTTTGGTGCTGGGGGAGTCCAGCACCGGTGCGATGATTACACGGCTTTACAACGCCGGTGAGTTTTGTGTGCCCCACTGGTCGCCGCCGTCAAGGAGAGATCTGTAATTGTGGTGTAAAAAGGCTCATGCGGGACCTCCGGGGAGTTCTGTGTTGTTAAACGGTAGCTGGATATACGAGCAGGAGTACGTGAGCTGTTTTCCTCAATATTCAATAACAGTTTAATCAATACTCGCTGTGGTTATTCCGCCGGTATCCCTTTGGGGGCGCTGTGGCGGTCTTTTCAACCGGGCAATCATTGAAGAAGACAAAAAAAGGGTTAAAATGTCACTTCAATGCTGATGTTGATTAGGATAGCATGTGAGCAGTGTTCCCTCTAAGCTGCGCACTGCTCGCACATTCTCAGCGCACAAGAAAATCTAGCCGGCGCACAAAAATGAGGGCTCAAAATTATTAATTAAGAAGCGACTCAAGTTACAGTGCATGAAGGTAAAAATTCACGGGTTCCCCTGACGTTGTGTCCTAAATGCGGTATTTTGAAGTCGAGTCGAAGGAGAACGAAGTTGAGTAAAGTTAGTAGAGTTTGTCGGAGAACCGGCTTCTTCGGCTCGGCTCACTAAAAGGAACCGGCTCTTTCGGGTCCTAAACGGCTCTTCGGGTTGTTTTTGCTTTTTTAATCCCAACATGACCAAATATGATGTAAAATTATGCACAAAATGACTTAAAGGAAGGGGGGAATAGAACAAAAAAGAAAAAAATACCGAAATGAAAAAGGAGTGAAAAGCTGAGAAAAAAGAAACAAAAGGAAGAAAAAAAGAAGGAAACATTTTAGAGAAAAGCCAGAAAAAAAGAAATGAAAGAAATATAGGAAAAAGGTAAATAGAGAACAAAAATAATAAAGTAACAGCTCGGAGAAAATAAACACAATGAGATTTTTTTTTAAAGGGATTTTAAAAAAAGTAAAAAAAAAAACACGGAAAAAAGAAGAAAAAGTTTGTGTTGCATTCAAATAATTTCATATTATATCATGTGAATCTTGTTGCCAACATTGTACTTCCACTAAAAAATGTGATTAAGTACAGTTCTGTATCTTACGACCGACTCAATAAGCCCCCAAAAATGTTAATATTATGCGACAAAATATATCAGGAACTAAAAAGAAATGGATATCTTGTGAAAGAATTGTAAGAACAAACGACGTAGGCCGTACAACCTTTGCCGTCGTACATGTGTCAATTCATTCAAAAGAGAAAAATAATTTTGCATTGCCGGAAACTCAGCAAAATGTAACTTGACGTCAAGTTTTGGACATGTTTGATCATTAATTACCTTGCCACATTTGGGATTATGGTTGCTCACTGTCGTTTCAAGCGCTGCTCACCGACTTTGTGTGAACGCTCAGACCCGTAAGGAAAATTACAGGGAACATTGCATGTGAGGAGCATTTAATTTTTGATTTATATTCCCTTCCTATTTCATTCTGAACACGTTGCATGGACACTTATATAAAAAAAAGACAGCGATTGAAGTGTACGTTTGGGTGATCTTCCAAGTGACAGTTTGACAGGATGAGTGTTAAGCGGCTTGGCAGACATTAGCATAACCAGAAACTCTTCACCCTTCCTGTCACGTTTTACTAGACAGAGGTCAGACGGACCCCCTCACATAGAGAGATATCACAGAAAAAACTTTAGTCTGCCGTACAGTTCCTTTTCTCATGGTGGCAATAAATTGAGCCCGATTTTGCATACATGTCCGAACACTTGATAGTCAAAGGGTGGTAACACAGCCCTCGAAAGTCACAAGTATTTGGAGTTTCTCTGCTCAAATAAAGGTGTTTTCAATTAGATAGATAGATAGATACTTTATTCATCCCCGTAGGGAAATTCACACTTCCAGCAGTATCCTTGTGTTGAAAAATCTCATCTCATCTCATCTCATTAGCCGTACCGCTTATCCTCAGTAGGGTCGCGGGGGGCTGGAGCCCATCCCAGCAATCATTGGGCAGTGGGCAGGGGACACCCTGAACTGGTTGCCAGCCAATCGCAGGGCACACAGGGACAGACAATTCATTCGCTCATTCACACCTAGGGACAATTTGGACCGGCCAATTCACCTGAAATGCATGTCTTTGGAATGTGGGAGGAAACCGGAGTGCCCGGAGGAAACCCACGCAAGCACGGGGAGAACATACAAACTCCGCACAGAAAGTCTGGAGCTGGATTTGAACCCACGACAGGTTCCCATGACATGAACTGTGCCGCACAAGCGCTAACCACTGCGCCGCCGTGCTGCCCCGTGTTGAAAAATAAAACAATAAAATAAAAGAAATAGAATACAGAAATACCCAATATTAACGTGTTGATATAGAGCAGAGGTGGCGAACACGTGGCTCTAGAGCCGCATGCGGCCCTTGGCCAACAAGAATGCGTCTCTTTGCCTCATCATATTTTCTATATACTGTGGCTCTTTGCCTTGGTCCATGTTTAGTTTTTTTTTGTGTGTATAGAGGGTGGACACTTTCCTTGAAATCAACACAAGAACAATACTTGTTGTATTGTAAGGAAAGTGTGTTATGGGAAATAATATGTTTTTAATTGTGTGTGTCTGTCTGTCCTGGCAGATCAGTGCGTGGTGTGGCTCTTTGAATCTCACAGTTAAAAATTTCGGCTCTTTGTGTCAAACTCGTTCGCCACCCCTAGTACAGTATAGATTATTTAAATAGTGCTACAAAAATACACACTGTAATAAAAATAGGGTAATATGCAAATGTGGGGGTGGGGTTTAATGTGGGCATTTACTCCCCAGGTGGAGTTAAAGAGCCTCATGGCATGAGGAAGAAATGATCTCCTCAGCCTGTCCTTGGAACAAGACGGTGACAGCAGTCTGTCGCTGAAGCTGCTCTTCTGTTTGGAGATGATGCTGTGTAGTGGATGTGATGAATTACCAGGATTGTTATCAAACTCCTGTACAGTTTTCTAAAGATCTGACCATTTGTATTACCTGAGTTGGGGTAGGGAAACTTTCAAAAACATGGAAAACCTGCAGTCGTGTAGACAGGGTTGGGCACCCCTGCAAATGTATGTTGCTAATGCTAAGGGAGTCAATTAATAAAGAAATTATTTTAAAGGGACATTGTGCAATAATTTACCACTAGGATTGTTGTTGCACTGAATGGAACTGAAGTGTGCGCATCCATAGAAAACAAACTATGATAAGGAATAGCATTTGGAAGAATTCCGAAGCCTACTTTCTTTTTTTTCCCTTGAGCTAAGATGAATTTCAGGCAGCGACAGGACATGACAGCTGGTTTTGAAAAGACAGTGAGCAATATCGAGATGGATACACCTGAAGCGATTGAAAAGAGCATTGATGGAGTCGTTCAGAGCGTTTGTTGAGAAGCCACTTTAAAAGGTTGATAAAAGATTGTAAGCGCAAACTGAAATTTGTCAAGCGTCAGAACACTGAAGGACGAAGCAAAAGCAGCTAACAATAACAGAAGTGCCAACTGGCTAACATGAATGGCTTGAGATGAAACAGTTAGAAAATGGCGCCAGATGCCTGAATCATGGGACTATGCAACCAACACATGCAGGGCTGAGTTGTGGAAGGTGAATGACTCTGGAGGACAAACCAGGAGCAACAATAGTGGCTGACCCGTAGCCTAAAGAATAGAACAGAATAAGATATATCTTTATAGTCATTGTTACAACATGGGTTGAATATATTGTGACAAAGAAATTGGACGTGGCACTCCAGGTCCACATTTTACAGTGAGGATAAAGAAAACAAAGAGATAAAAGGAACAAAGATGTTTGTACTGTCCTTGTTGCATAGGCTTTGTTTTCCTCCGGAGGGGGGTGTATGAGGGGTGAGGGACAGACAGAGATGGTCGGATCCAACTAGATGTTTGATCTTACTGTACACACGGTCCAGTGTTTTTCCCCTAATTGCTCAGTCCACGTATTGAATGAATTTGGGAAGTACAGTCCTTGAGCATGCCCAATTAAAGTCGCCGGCGACGATAAAAGCTCCGACGGGGTGTGCAAACTGCTGTTTATTGATAGCAGCGGGCAGGAGATTTAGCGCTATGCTAAGTAGCAAACATGAGTGGCTGGAGAAGGAAACATTGGAAAAGAACATGTCGTAGATGCCTGAATGACAGCTCGGTAGCCTAGATGGTAGGGCGCCCGCTTTGAGACTGGGAGGTCGCTGGTTCGAGCCTCGGCCGAGTCATACCTAAGACTTACAACATTGGTACTCATTGCCTCCCTGCTTGGCGCTCAGCATTAAGGGGTGGAATGGGGGGTTTGCTCACCTAATGACTAAAATGGCTGCGCCCTGTTTGGCTGCGGCTGCATCGGCTCGCTACAGTTTAACTGTACGGGTCAGGTGTATCGACATTTCGTTCTGTGTACATTGTTACAAAGAATGACAATACAAGTAAATTATTATTATTATTATTATTGACAGGACTTGGTGACCATCACATTCAGGGCTATGCTGTGTATTAAAAGCATTGGTCTTCTGTAATATTAAGAAGGCTGCGAAACATGTGAGCTTCTTCAAAATTGTGTAGTATAATGAAAAATTTCTAAACCTACATTTATGTTTATGTGGTTATGCTTATTATTTGAATCAATACGTTTTTTTTTTTGACGAATGAAGTACTTTTACACCACACCAAATTTGGATTCATTATAAAAAACAATTCTCCTACATTGTGAAGCCGAATCGGTTGATAAGTCATTTTATTGTAACTGTTCCAAATTGCAAACAACATGATAACTTGATATTTTTCTTCGTTTGCACATCTTTGTTTCACTCAAGGCTAACACATCATCCTTCCTTTTAGTCATGATCCTTCCGATCTCTTCTTTCTTCCACTCAGTCGCTTTACTTCCACATCCTCTCACATTTAGTGACCCAATAACTAGGGTTTTCGGGACCTAGAAGTTGAAAGCTTTAGGTACTTGGGTTGTGATGTGGCAGCAGTTAGTGGAATGGAGTGCGAGTGAATCAAGGAAGCAAGGTTCTGGGTGCTCTGAGGTGAGTGATGAGCAACAAAAGTATGAGTATGGATGTTAAGAGGGGACTGTATGAGAGTGTGATTGGGCCGACTGTGTTGTATGGTGCAGAGACTTGGAGCCTGAACGCAGATTTGAGAAGGAAATTAAATGTTTTTGAGATGAAGTGTTTGAGGAGTATGTTAGGAGTGACAAGATTGGATAGATTGAGAAATGAAATTGTGAGAGACAGAACTGGAGTAGTCGTGGAACTGAGCAAGCGTGTGGATAAAAAAGTACTCGGTTGGTTTGGACACATGGAGAGGATGGATGAGGAGCGAATGTTGAAGAGGATCTACAGAGCAGAAGTCAATGGAAGGAGACTGAGAGGAAGGCTGCGATTGACGTGGATGGATGGTGTTATGAGTGCACTGAAGGAAAGAGGTCGAAATCTAGTGGAAGCTGGAGCTCTTGTTGGTGATAGATAGATAGATACTTTATTCATCCCCGCAGGGAAATTCACATCACGGCACCAATGTAACCGCGGTGTACCTGTCCCACCAAAGATCCACATTCACACTGGACTATGGCTCACCTCAGCTTTGTGTACGGCAATTTCTGCCCTCTTCGCAGGTTGTTTTGGGGAAGCTGCTTTGTAGCTCTTCTCAGCGTGGTATTCATTCAGCACCTCTAGTACTTCACATGCTGACCACTTATCGATGGTTTTGGATCTAAAAGTGAGTGCCAGTTCTTTGCAAGAGCAGTTCCTAATAAACATGCGAGTTACCTCAATTTCAGGGTTGTCCAATGTTTTGCCCTGCTCTCTCAAGCAGTCAGAGGCAAGGTCAGCTGGTCTGTTAAGTCTCAGCTGGTAGTCCTTAGGGTCTTCCTGGTCTTTGGGCAAGGTTGAGTAAAAGTCAGGGATGAGTGGAGAGGTGTTGTAAATGGATAGTGGGATGTTGGACGCGTTCTAAGGGATGGGCAGGGCACCCGTATGATGCGGCAGGGGTAAACCAGTGAAAGCTGTCGGGCCCTGTGTTATGTCACCCTGACACGATTGACACGGCCACTTTCTTGTGTCCCGTTTCATCTGGAGGGATGAAAGCATGACCGACTTGGGTGCCGAGGTGCTTAACTTGTTTGGGTGTTTGGGCGTTGGCCACGGTCCCCAAATTTTCGTGTGTGTTTATTGCTACTTTTTCCCTCTTTTAATTTATTTTCTTTGTTTTTGAATGTGTTTGTCTTGCTGTCGGTGCCCCCTCTGGAGGGATATGACCAGGGTAGATAGATAGATAGTGTTTGCACAGCAGCACCCACTCCATAGACTTGGAGTGTCGTTTTTCCGAGACCACGAATAGCGGTTGCTATTAAGTATTCCCTCTCCGTTGGTGGGCGTGCGGATCTAATAAGTCGCCGCAGACACGGTGGCGACCGTCCGATTTTCTCTTTTAAACCGGGTGATTTTCACTCCAGGAAAATACGGGAGAGTACCTAAAAACGTTGAAGATTGTCAGTGGGAGTGGCAAATGAACTCTGGGTTTTCACAAGATTTTTTGATGTACCACTCACAGAAAGTTGGGACTTTTTTAAGAATGTGTTTGCACATATTTGTTGTTCATAAACGGAGTGTAGAAAAACACAGCTCAAGGGCGTATGCCGCTGCATTTTGGCAGTCAACAAGGGCATCAGATTCCAATTTTTGCTTGATTTGTGTTACCTTGATTGGTAAAACCACTTTATTTGTCAGAATTTGTTCTCTGTGGAAAAACAGAAACTGGTTCACAACTCACCAGTAGGAAATTTAATCAATAAAAGTACATTTTTCATTTTTTTTAGATGCAAATAGCCCCCAAAACATCCACAAAATGAGCAAAATGATCTCTTATAGTGCATGGTGGATATGTTTTCTTATGTTAAGAAATTTATAATTTAAAGGGACCGTGTGTAATAGTAAGTGCCTCCCCGTGGTACAAAAAACTTCCATTAAAAAAAACAAGAACATCCATCCATCATATTCTCAGTAGGGTCGCGGGGGTGCTGGAGCCCATCCCAGCTATCTTCAGACAGTGGGCAAGGGACACCCTGAACTGGTTGCCAGCCAGTCGGAGGGCACACAGGGACAGACAACTCACTCACTCATTCACACCTAGGGAACATTTGGACTGGCCAATTCACCTGCTATGCAAGTTTTTGGAATGTGGGAGGAAACCGGAGTGCCCGGAAGAAACCCACGCTAGCACAGGGAGAACATGCAAACTCCACACAGGAGGTTCGATCTCATGACCTCAGAACTGTGCCGCAGACGCCTGCCATGCTGCCCCAAAACAACAACATTGATTCGTTGATTTTTATTAAAAAAAAAGGTCAAAAAACGTGTATTTTGTTAACAAAGTGAAATCGCTGACCTGTTTGTCTGCCATCTTGCTGCTAGGCTGTGCTCTGTGGCATTGGTTTTCGTCTGCATTAGACAATACAGTGTCATCCAGTGGTCCGATATTAAAACATATTTCAAAATACTATTTTCTAGAATTAGGGGCAGCACGGCGGCGCAGTGGTTAGCGCTTGTGCGGCACAGTTCATGTCATGGGAACCTGTCGTGGGTTCAAATCCAGCTCCAGACTTCCTGTGCGGAGTTTGTATGTTCTCCCCGTGCTTGCGTGGGTTTCCTCCGGGCACTCCGGTTTCATCCCACGTTCCAAAAACATGCATTTCAGGTGAATTGGCCGGACCAAATTCTCCCTAGGTGGGAATGAGCGAATGAGTTGTCTGTCCCTGTGTGCCCTGCGATTGGCTGGCAACCAGTTCAGGGTGTCCCCTGCCCACTGCCCGGAGATGGCTGGGATGGGCTCCAGCACCCCCGCGACCCTAATGAGGATAAGCGGTACGGCTGATGAGATGAGATGAGATTTTCTAGAATTTACAAATATTTTTAAAAAAATCTCAAAATTTCAAAAAGTTTTTAATATTTTGAGAAAAAACAACAACATATTTTTGAAAATACAAAGAAAAACCATCCTCAAAGTTTTATCAGATGGAAAGTTTATTTTATTACATCTTAAAACAATGTATTATTTTATGAGATTATTTCTAAACATTTTTAATGATACAAAAAACAACATTCTCAAAATGCAAAAGATGACATCTAACAGGAAATTGTATATATCTTTTCTCATTTAAAAAATAAAAATAAAATGAATAAATAATTAAATAAATGGATATTTTTTAATCATATTTTCAAAAAAAATTCTAAAAAGAAACAAAATCCTCAAATGAGCATTATTAACTGATATAACACATAGATGTCTTCTTATATTGTTAAAACATGTTTTATTAACATTTTATATATATTTTTTTATTTTCCAATATTTTGTAAGCAAGATTAAAATAATGATAAAAATGCCAATTCCATTTTTGATAATTTTGCCTTTTCAATTTTCAATTGTTCTCATTTTACCAGAAGAATTAAAATAGCTTGAAATCCGAAAACACTCTCAAAAATAGGAGGGGGGGATACACTTCAAAATTGTCCCGAAATGTTATTTATGTGTAATAATATAGATTTTTTTCTTTTCATTTTTCAGTGTCAAATAAAAGGCTGCATGCAGTATTAGGCAGGAGAATACTGTTTAGCCTTTCTTGACTGTTCGAGTTTGCTCACATGATGTTCGAAATGTGAGCCAAGGGCACTTTGACGGCAATTTCAACTGACAGCAGAGGGCAGTACAGGACAAACTGCATCCGCCCTGACATTGATGAAAATGGATGGATTAATCTGTTTAACTCTTATTCCACGAATAGCATATTCATCAAAATGTGAGGTTTAGATTCAAGGGTAGTTTTGCAAGATGCATTTTACATTCAGCATGTCCTTGACTCTTGAAGTCTGCATTATTTGAGGAGTTATAGCTTTACTTTGGCGAGATTGTTCAACAGAGATCTATGGCTCCCCAAAATTTAGTGTTATCGCGGTTGGAATTGTAAATCGGCGACAAATATATAATATAAATCTATATATTCATTCCGTTTTAATCATCACAGTTAATTGGTAATACAAAGCAGTTATCACTTCAGATTTTTCAGTTCACAAGATTGTACACTATACAAAATAATATTGCTGAAATATTTATATATTCATGCAGTTTTAATCATCACAGTTAATTGGTTATACAAAGCAGTTATAAGTTCAAATTTCTCAGTTCATATATTCTTCGTGGTTTGCTGTCCCGCCATTGTTGTAATGCCTTCTCAAAGTCCAATCCATTATCACCCTCCTCATAGCGTCACCAGGAATATAATTGAGTCAATTTTGGCAGAAAAGTCCTTTTCTTGCTAGGAGTATTCTTTTGTCTATTTTCTTTCGTCGAATCGTTCGCTTCAACACACGTGTTTTCCTTGCCTCCGCGATCTTCCGAAGAATTTCTCCGCCGTTTTTTCGTGCCGGAATTATTGCCGTGGTTACCACTTTCTGTATTTTGTTTCGACTCATTACAGACACTGAAGAACTTACTAATTTTTTGTTGATTTGCACCTAATACCAACTGTTTTCGGAGGCATACTTCTCTTTCACTCGACAACCGCCACAACAATGACGTCGCCTCAAAGCGAGACCAAAACAACAATGGCGGATCTGCCTGACGAAAAGTTTGGAGTGCGGTAAATCTTTGTTTAAAAAATAAATAAAAAGTAATCGGGTAATAATGACAATTTTGTGTCAAAAAAGTTGCGTCCCGGGGACGCACTTTGATTTGACACTATGCGTCCCCAGCAAAAATTATGTGTCTAGGACGCAGGGACGCGGGCAAACCAGAACACTGCAGTATAGTTTCTTTCAAGTTTCACGGTTAATTAATTCTATAACTACCTGTAGGAACCGATATTTTGATGCCACTGTGAGCCTTGTAATACAGAGATGAATGATACTCACAAACTCCGGCTTATTCAGTAAAAAAAACATGTGTATTGGTTGACATCTCCATCATTTTCCATTTTCTTTTCTTCCTGAAACCGAAATGCTACATTTGTATCCATCCATAGAATAGAATAGAATAGAATAGAATAGAATAGACCTTTATTGTCATTGTTACAACATGGGATATATTGTGACATGGCACTCCAGGTCCACATTTTACAGTGAGGATATAAGGAAAACAAAGAGATAAAGGAACAAAGAAGATGTTTGTACTGTCCTTGTTGTATAGGCTTTGTTTTCCTCCGGAGTTACATTTGTATCCATCCATATATAGTATAAGTCCATGCTTCTGTACAAGCACACTGTAATAACAGTTGGTGTCAAGATCAGAACGGACATAGGACCAACTTGCGTTACGTTTCTCTCAGTTTTATTGGGAAGAAAGGAAGGATTGCACCCACAATCCGGTGATCGCTGGTCGCGGGCAGCAGGTCGCTCTGAACGCGGAAGTGGGACTTCCGTGGAGAGCGATGGCGGTGTCGGGAACGGAAAAAAACGGGTCAGTAGCCGGGACAGGAGAGCAAAAAACGTGGTCGGGATCAGCAACGAGTCGAAAGATAGGAGAGGAGAATAGACATGGTCAGGATAAAAAAAAACGGGCCGAAGCCGGGGAACAGACGGGAGCAAAAAACCGGTGGGAGTCAAGGTCGAAATAAAAGCTTGCCTAGAGTAAACTGAGGTTCGCAGACGGACTGACAACAGGTGACAGAAAGGAGTCGGTTTAAATAGGGACTGGGAGCCAATCAGAGTCCTAAACATGACCCACAAGTGTAGCCATGTCTTACATAATCAATTTACACGGAATAGGACTGCGGCGAAACCACTACGAAGCATTCAGTATGATTGTATTAAGCGCTCTCAACCACATGCAGCCATCGCAGCTTATTTTGCTTGTTAGCACTACCGGTTACATATTGAAAATAAAAACAGTGAAAATGTGATATTTGATGAGTGTTTGTGAAGCGTTTTGGGAAATAACAGTTAAAAAAATGGTCTCTGTTCATTTTAATGATAGTGAAAGAGCTACCATCTGACAATAACAACATACTTTAGCTAGCGGCATCGAACGGCTTTCACAACAAATACACGAAACCACACACAATTAGCCGTGTTTAGGTAGTACATACAACCGCTCGCTTTTGGTATAATAAAGTCAAACTTGAGATGAAATGTGACAGAAGAGAATATACTTACATCGTGTCGCCGAGTTCCTCCATGATAAACAGCGCCACAGAAGAAGGGGGTGAGGTGGGAGGAGTTGAAGGAGGGGGAGCGAAGCAGTAACTCACCATGACTAAGCATTGTATCAGGGCCTCCTCCTCCCCTTCACAATAAAAGTGTCCACACCGTGTCCTCAGTTGACATAAGCTCGGTCAATAAATGCTTTTATTAAGAAGAAAAGGTATATTTTTTAGACCCGTGAAGCTCTGAACCCGCAAAAGTGGAACCGCGAACTAGCGAGGTTCCACTGTATAGCTTTTTCATTTTTCAAGGTAAAATAGAAAACTCCAGGATCAACTTCCCTCATCTATTGCCTGGGCCTTCTCCTTTCTTTCCTCATTGCTCAAGACTAATGAATCACTTCCATCGCTGTCTTTTAGTCACCTTCTTAAACCGACTTTATCTTTCCAAGCCTTAGTTAGCCACTAAAGATTTACCACCCGAGAGTCGAAAACCCCCCCATGCATTAACATACATTAGCGCTCACAAAGCGACAAGAAAACAACCTCCATCGCGCCATTTCGAAACAGAACGGCCCGGCGGCCATTGTGAGTGGGAGCTGATCGAATCAGTCGAGGAGGGGGTCGAAGCCGGGAAACTCATTGTTCAGTCTGCAAGGTGGCGCTCCGCTTGACAAGTGCGTTTACAAACGCGAAGTGTAAATCTCCCAGACGTTACTTCCTCCACATGAGGGTGGGGGATTTGAAGCCCTCCGCCAGTGACTCATTGTCCATGCCGTTTTCACAGCACAGGACACATTCTTGTTTGTTTTGGGGGACAAGGATTTTCCGATAACCTTGTTTTACTCGGAGGAAAATGTACTACACGTCGCTTTCCATTTCCAAACCTGTAACGGGAAACTTTTGCAGGCTACAAATTTGTCCTCTGGTCACATAGAGAAGATTGGAAAAATGCACCACGATTTTTATCTTTTGATATGTTTCTCAAATAGCGCTGTTATTTAGCGCAGCTGCCTCGCAGTTCAGAGATCCGTGGTTTGAAGCTAGGACTCGGTCTTCCTGTGCGGGGATTGTATGTTTTTTTCAGTGTGAAGCTTCGGTTCGACAACTGAAGTAATTTGGAGTGTAAAATAATGTTATTGGAAATCATTTTGGTCTATATTTGCATTATAAATTATCGATGACCTGGGGGATATATCATGAACATTGTGTGTACCGATTGTAAAGTGTGTGCCGGGTTCCAGTGGGACAGTTTTACCATACATAAACGAACATTTTCAATGACCGGCTTATTTTCCACTGAAGCAGTCGTTCCACTGCCACACCTCCCCCCTTACATTGCTCTTCGAAATTCATCAGATAAACAAGAAACCTTTCTATAGTATCTATAGTATCTATAGTAGCTATAGTAGCTATAGTATCTGTCGTATCTATCGTATCTAGCTACTGGATCTATCGTATCTATCTATCTATCTATCTATCTATCTAGACATCTATCTAGACATCTATCTATCTATCTATCTATCTATCTATCTATCTATCTAGCTACTGGATCTATCGTATCTAGCTACTGGATTTATCGTATCTATCGTATCTAGCTACTGGATTTATCGTATCTATCGTATCTAGCTACTGGATTTATCGTATCTATCGTATCTAGCTACTGGATTTATCGTATCTATCGTATCTAGCTACTGGATTTATCGTATCAATCGTATCTAGCTACTGGATTTATCGTATCAATCATATCTATCTATTGTATCTAGCTACTGGATCTATCGTATCTATCCATCTGTCTATCGTATCTAGCTACTGGATCTATCTTATCTATCGTATCTAGCTACTAGATCTATCGTATCTATCTATCTACCTACCTATCTACCTACCTACCTACCTACCCTGGTCATATCCCTCAAGAGGGGTGACCGACAGAAAGACAAACACATACAATAACAAATGAAATTAAAAAAAAGAAAATGAAAAGGGGAAAAAAAAAAAAAAAAACACACACAAACATTTTTGGACCATGGCCAACCCAAATGCCCAAACACCCAAACATGTTGGGCACCTCGGCACCCAAGTCGGTCATGCTTTCGTCCCTCTAGATCACAGGTGTCAAAGAGGCGGCCCGCGGGCCAGATCAGGCCCGCTAAGGGATTGAATTCGGCCCGCGAGACAACACTCAGAGAAGCGCAAGAGAAAAACAAGCTGCAGGTTGAAATATGTCCACTTGATGTTGCCAGGTGCCTCTCACAAAGACACTGTACTTGCATTTATATATATATCTCTCTCTCTCTAACTTCCTTCTTTCCTTTTCTCTTTCTCTCTTCCTACCCTTTGCACTTTTATTTCTTTTTTCTCTCCTTCTGTCTTTCTCTCTGGATTTCTTTCTTCCTCTCCCTTTCTTTTCCCCCTCTCTCACGACTTTTTATCTTTTGTTTTTCCACGCTCTCTCCCTCTCTCTCTTTTTCTTTCTTTGTCCCGTTCTCTCTCCTTTTCCATCCCTCTTTCTCTTATTTATTTCTCTCTCTTTTTCTTTCTCTTTAATCTACTCGTCCGGCCCCCGACAGAATGTTGGTTCTCTCGTGTGGCCCCAGAGTTAAAAGGAGTTTGACACCCCTGCTCTAGATGAAACGGGACACGGCCGTGTCACTCGGGTCAGGGTGACGCAACACATTTCTGTTCAATGGCAGGGCCCGACACCTTTCACTGGTTTACCCCCGCCGCATCATACAGGTGCCCTGCCCATCCCTTAGAACGCGTCCAAACATCCCACTATCCTTTTACAACAAGATAACCCCCCCCCAAAAAATCAATTGAGTCAAAAAGCTCAGAAATCACGTTGTTTTACTGGAACACAAACTTTTACATGTTTTCACGTTCAGTGCCTAATCTGTCTTCAGAATATAAATCGGATTACAGATCGGTGAGGTGCACAAGAACAGAGCCTCTATACAACCCTTGTCAAAATGGCTGTGGGCAAAACGTCTTCCAACTCTAAAAAATAGTCGCTTCAATCATTAGACCGTATACTGTAGCTTTAGTATACACCCTGTGACAATTCTAAAAGCATACATCTTTACAAAAGGAGTATAGTGTCCGTGTTTTTACAGCATAGTCTAAATAGTTCTATACAAGTACATCAACCAAGTTGATAAAAAGCAGGCCTGGAAAAGTCCCCGAGGAGCACTTAGCGAGTACACTCGGGTCGAGGACGATGATACAGTTGCTACAAAACATGAGAACAGTGGAAGTTATTGTATATTCACATCATTAGAACATGAAAAGAAAGTAGGCTACGGATTTCCAACGATATCGTTACTTGAAAGAGCACAAACACTGATAAGTGGGTTGGAACAAAGGCAACAAACTTGGCTATTTGTGTAAATTATCAACAAACGGCGTCTTTGGCAGGCTGTAAGATTAATACTTAATACCTAATGCTCCCCCTGACTTTTTGTTTAGAAATATGGAAACTGTGTGCTTTTTAATACGGCTAATCAGATCATTGTGATAACTGCATTACAAAATACTTTAAGTCACAATGCAATCTATTAAGTATGTTTTAACAGGTCCCAACTGTAAAGTAGGCTTAAACGTATTTGCTCAAGGTGTGTGTTTCTAATCAGTGGATGTTCCTTTTGGCCATCTCTTAGTCTTTCTGTCTTTAAAGGTGTTGAGGGATTTTTCCAAATAAAACAATTGAATTTGTGTAACATGCAATGCAGCTCCTCCCGCAACTGTAAATTCAGCTTGAGTGTCTGTTTCCTTTGCATCCATACATCTGCAATTTTGCTTATATTCAGAGAGTTTTACTCCTTTCAGTTTGAGTTTGAAATAATTTGGCATGTATCATGTTTAGAAGACATGATACATTTTATAGAATGGATATATTGTCGAAGATTTTATATAGTTATCATGCGTTTATTCATCCATCCAGCCATTATCTGCACCGCTTATCCTCAATAGGGTCGCGGGGGTGGTGGAGCCCATCCCAGCTATCTTCGGGCACCCTGAACTGGTTGCCAGCCAATCACAGGGAGCACAGAGACAACCATTCACTCGTTCATTCACACCTAGGGACAATTTGGACCGGCCAATTCACCTGACACGCCTGTTTTTGGAATGTGGGAGGAAACCGGAGTGCCCGGAGGAAACCCACGCAAGCACGGGGAGAACATGCAAACTCCACACAGGCGGTTCGATCTCATGACCTCAGAACTGTGTTGCACACGCACTAACCACTGTTCCGCCGTGCTGCCCCATGCGTTTATTCATTTATTGTAATATATTTGCTCACGTATTCCATTTTTTTTCTGTGGGACTTTTGCTCAATGACAACCCTGGTGCGCGGGGCCTCATCCTGTTTGGCCTTTTCCTAGTTTTGCAAGACAATGGTTTAAATACCGCTTCCGGTCTACAAAGCTGGACCTGTTCAACGTGTAATTGTGATTCAAATGTTGTCGATAAAAATGCTAAGGGGGCCACAAAATAGTTTAGAGAGTGCACTTGTGCAATGCAGCTTCTCCCGTAACTGTAAATTTAGCTTGAGTGTCTGTTTCCTTTGTCGTTCTGAATTGATCAAGGACCTGGCCGTCTATTTTTGATGCATTGGCTCTGTTTTGTTCTGACCCGCTTGTGTGTCTCCTTGAAATGTCTCCTATTTTTAAAAGCAAAGAGAAATCTAAAATCAGAACAGATTTGTTCAGTTTTCCTTATTATGGGTTGGACTCGTCGAATCTCTGCAACATTACGTACAACCACAATAATGAACTCATCCAGTACAACAGCTTTTTTTTCAAAAATGTTTTGGTTCCTTGTCTTCCAATAAGTTTGTAAACTTATTGAGTTTGAATCACACCAAATTATTGTCTAGGTCAGGGGTCAGGAACCTTTTTGACTCAGAGCCATAAAAGCAAAAAATGTTTTAAAAAGAAATTGAGAGAGCCACATCATATATTTTCAGACAAAATTGAAAAAAAACTGCCAAACACGCTCTCTAGACAAAAGCCAATTCTTCAGCACATTTTATTTCACTGTGTGTCATTTGCAGGGTTGGGTAGGGTTACTTTAACTGGATTACTTTCAATGACTTTTGGATGACTCCAATACCAAATTTGCTAATAAAAGACAAAAGAAACTAAATCTGAATAAAATGAAAACATTTTGTCCAAGCCCCGGGAGTAACGGAATACACGGAACGGCAAAAATGATGTTGGCAAGCTGTTTCGAATTATTAATTTTTTTCTGTTGCATTTGATGTTAGTTTTGCCGGAGATCAAAGAGATCAAAGCCAGGAGAGAAAGCTTACCACGTGTTGTGAGTCATCATTTTATTCATATTGAGTCTCTTTTGTCTTTTATTAGCATATTTGGTTTTGGAGTCATCCAAAAGTAATTGAAAGTAATCAAGTTAAAGTAACCTTACCCAACCCTGGTCATTTGATGATTTAATCAAATGTATGAAATGATAATAATGCTAAATCCTGTGTCCCAAATCAATGTAAATATGCCATTTGCAATTTGTCTTCCACCTTCAGTTAAGAGTGTTGAGGCATTTTTTCCATGAAATTCGTCCTTAATAACGGTTTCAAAACTTTGTGCATGCAAAGTTCTATTGTAAAAATGTCACAAATTACCGCAAACTATAAGCATATCGTCATATTCACTTTCGGTGAGAGAGAGAGAGAAGGAAGTGCCTTGCACTGTGTGCAGGGATCCGCCCACCTCTACTGCTCACCCAATCAAAGTCAGCGTTTTTATTTATCGGTTTAAACGGTTTCTTATCGAACTTCTGCATGAAGTCGCTTCGGCTTTTATATGGACCAAAATCGGGATGAAATCACTTGACTTTGGAACGCCACAGAGAGATGTGCAATAGTTACATTTTATTTCGGGGTAGAGCCATCTACCCCGGTCTAGGTCCACCTCGACCGGATTCACCATAAAAAGTCAACAAATCAGCGATCTAGATGAAACCAAACTCAAGAAAATAAACGATTACAATGGTTTGAGTGCTAACGCCGCAAGGTCAGGGTAAGAAAATTGACCGCCTGAAGTCCGCTACTGTAGATCCGACACCCCGGCAACCCTGTCAGAGATAACTAATGGCCGGAATCAGTAGTGGAGATTAGATAAAGGGGGGGTAAGTGTAGGGTTGAATCGAATTATTGCCTTGGTATATTTAGACCTTACGATTGATTTTCAGTGTGAGCAGAGGAACGCAATGACAAAGTTATTAGTGTGTCCATGTCATGGATGCTCCGCAGAGTCTCCTTTTCGTAACGGCAATGCTTCCGATGAAAAATAAAATCCCGGTGCCTTTTAAATGTTTCAACGTCGGCTGTCTTTGTTTGACGGCATAATTAAACAGCGCTGCCCTAAATTGCTTTGTGGCGATGGCGGGCGGAGACGTCCCCAGATCAACCCAATTCTCAAGCCCCATTTAACCTCCATTCGTGGAGCCTGGCAAGTGAGTGTTCTTCAGGGGAGACATGGAAAGAAACTTAGTCGGGAACAGGGTTGGGTAGGGTTACTTTAACTGGATTACTTTCAATTACTTTTGGATGACTCCAATACCAAATATACTAATAAAAGACAAAAGAAACTACATATGAATACAATGACTACATTTTGTGCAGGCTTTGGGAGTAACGGAATCCATGGAACGGCAAAAATGATGTTTGGATTGATTTTCATTTTGTTTCTGTCGCATTTGATGTTAGTTTTGCCGGAGATCAAAGAGATCAAAGCCAGGAGTGAAAGCTTACCACGTGTTGTGAGTCATCATTTGATTCATATTTAGTTGTCTTTTATTAGCATACTTGGTATTGGAGTAATCCAAATTAATTGAAAGTAATCAAGTTAAAGTAACCCTACCCAACCCTGTCTGTCTATCTATCTATCTATCTATCTATCTATCTATCTATCTATCTATCTATCTATCTATCTATCTATCTATCTAGACATCTAGACATCTAGACATCTAGACATCTATCTATCTAGACATCCATCTAGACATCTATCTAGACATCTATTTAGACATCTATCTATCTACAGGGTTCGGTAGGGTTACTTTAACTTGATTTCAATTACTTGTGGATGACTCCAATACCAAATATGCTAATAAAAGACAAAATAAACTAAATATGAATAAAATGATGAGTCACAACACGTGGTAAGCTTTCTCACCTGGCTTTGATCCCCGGCAAAACGAACATAAAATGCGACAGAAACAAAATGAAAATAAATCCAAACAGCTTGCCAACATGGGCAGCACAGGGGCGCAGTGGTTAGCGCGTGTGCGGCACAGTTCTAGGGTCTTGGGATCCTCCTGTGTGGGTTCAAATCCAGCTACCGGACTTCCTACGCGGAGTTTGTATGTTCTCCCCGTGCTTGCGTGGGTTTCCTCCGGGCACTCCGGTTTCCTCCCACATTCCAAAGACATGCATTTCAGGTGTGAATGAGCGAGCGAGTTGTCTGTCCCTGTGTGCCCAGCAATTGGCTGGCAACCAGTTCAGGGTGTCCCCTGCCCACTGCCCGATGATTGCTGGGATGGGCTCCAGCACCCCCGCGACCCTACTGAGGATAAGCGGTGCAGCTAATGAGATGAGCTTGCCAACATAATTTTTGCCGTTCTATGTATTCCGTTACTCCCCTAGCCTGCACAAAATTTAGTCATTTTATTCATGTTTAGTTTCTTTTGTCTTTTATTAGCATATTTGCTATTGGAGTAATCCAAAAGTCATTGAAAGTAATCCAGTTAAAGTAACCCTACCCAACCCTGGTCGGGAACAACGTTCCTGTCATTCTTAGCGGAGGGAACAGGTTTCCTGTCCGATGGCAAATCCTCCTCAAGTAAAATCAACATCTACGTCCACGGCCACACCCCGCTTGGTGCTGCAGCTGGTGATGGTCTTCATCCCTTCCCACACCTCCTTTATGCTGTTGTTCTGCAGCTTTTTCTCCAACTTCCTCCTGTACTACGAGAGTTGTTTTGCGCTTCGGACGGTCCCTCAGAAAGTGCAAGCGTAAACGATGCCCACGACCACGATGTTTCCGATGGTGGCCACGATGGCTATCCAAAGCCAGATGGCGTCGCTGGACATGGACTGCGACTCGTCCGGTTGCCCGTGCACGGATGCCGCCGAGGCGGCCGCGTGGACGCTGGCCGACGAGTTGAAAAGCGAGTGCTCGCCGCTGTAGTCGTCATTTGGCGAGGAGTCCATGAAGGCTCCCGTCATCACTGGGATCTGAAAAAAAAATTCCGTAAAAGGACTTAAAAATACTACAGTCAGGGTTCGTACGAGTGCTTGAAATCCTTTGAAACTACTTGACATTGAAAGATGTGTTTTCAAGGTTTGAAAAGTGTTTCAGTTTTGGGTGAAGTGCTTGTAAGTCCTTGAAATTGTTGCCATGTTTCCCGGCAGTCCGACTCGATATACCACACATTGAATAAGAAAAATAAAATTGACAAGCGAGCAGCACGGCGGCGCAGTGGTTAGCGCGTGTGCGGCACAGTTCTGAGGTCTATAAGCCTCACTATAAAACACCTTTTCACATGTCTAGCCATAGTCTAAAACACAGGTGTCAAACGGGCGGCCCGCGGGCCAGATCAGGCCCACCAATGGTTTAAATCCGTCCCGCAAGACAACAGTGAGAGAAGCGCAAGAGGAAAATGAGCTGTAGTTTTAAATATTTCCACCGGATGTCACCAAAGCCAGTTAACACTCGCAAAACAATTGTGGTCGTATTTCTCCATTTCTCTCTGACTCACTTCTTTTTTATTTATTCCTTCCTCTTTTTCTTTCTCCTGTTCACTCTCTCTTTCTCTCTCTTTTTCTCTTTTCTCTATTTCTCTCTCACTTTAACTCTCTAGCTCTCTTTTTATTTTCTCTCTCTAATTTACACTTTAATTCTCTTTCTTTCTATTTTTCTTTCTTTCTCACCCTATTTATTTCCCTTTTTTGACCCCTTTCTCTCTCTCTCTCTCTCCTCACTTTGTCTCTTTTTCTCCTGCTGACTCTTTTTCTTTCTGTCGTTTCACTTCTCTTATTTTTTCTATCTTTCTCCTTTTTCACTTTCTTTTTCTCTCTATATCAATTCCCCCCTTCTCCATTCATATCTCTATTCTGCTCCCTCTTTTTCTCTCACTGTTACTCTGTCTCCCTTGTTCTCGCTATCTGTTTATCACTCTCTCTTTCCCTCCCTCTCTTTCTCTCTCTTTTTCTCCCTCTCTCTTTTTCTTCAACCTTCTAGTCCGGCCCCCGTGAGATTTTTTATAGCATTTGTGGCCCCCAGCTAAAACGGGTTTGACACCCCTGGTCTAGAAGGGTGTTAAAATAAAATTCATTTCACACATGACAAGTAAGCTATGACGTATTGCTTCGGACAATCAGAGCTTCTCATTGGAGGAGAATGAACTTCGGAATTTCTGGACCGAGTGAAAAACAATGCTGAAAATCCCCGGCAGGCCTGTTGTACTCTCGCACAGAGAGAATTTTGCGCTTCCTCATTTGCTCGGCTAACACACACGAGGATGTTCGGAAAGCTCTTTGCCGCGCTCCTCTCACTGGCCCCTGGTGGATAATAATGACATGACACATCCTGCGAAGCGCCTGCTGTTCGCGTGAGCATGATGGAAGCGGACAGGCGTGCACCGCATCTCGCAAACCTGCGCACGACCCCTACCTCCATATCTCCCCCGCGGACATAAACACAAGGGGAAGGCGCACAAGTATACACACAAACCATGCAGATGCTCTTTAGTGGCTATATAATAGACCTTTCATACCGTAATGGGGGTTTAAAAAGCCAAATACATCTGATCCTTGAATCAACTCGTGCAAGAATCTGACGAGTTGAGTAGAAAGCTAGCGGACTACAAACTGGTAAAAAAACAAAAACAAAGTCTTCATTGTTTTTGTCGCAAACCCAAACAGGAAGGAGAACCCAATCGCGTAACGTTACTCACAGTTTAGTGGGGAGGAGAGGAATGAGGGCACACTCGATCCGGGGATCGATGGTCGCGGAAGTCGATTGCTCGGAACGAGGTAGTGGTCAAAATCAAATAGATCGGGGCGAGAGCAAAACAGGAGCAAAGCACAGGTCTGATCTGCAACCTCAGTGGAAATGTTTAAAAACACACTTCTACTCTATAGCATGAGAATAACCTATATTTTATGTTGACAATATCTGTGTGTTATTTGTAATTGCAACATCTATTGCAGCCTGGTCATCCTGAAAGGGGGATTACCACATGTGCGGTCCCTTCTCAAGGTTTCTTCATTTTCCTCATGTTGAGGTTTTTGAGTTTTTCCTTGCCCTCATGTTGGTTTCAGATCAGGGGATGGTGTAATAATAGTCTGAAGAAATAGTCTGTGCGATAACCTGTGCAAAACAAGAGCAAAAACACGGGCGAAACGGGGATTCACAGGGCTTGGCAAAACAAGAGCAAAAACACAGGCAAAACGGGGATTCTCAGGGCTTGACGTGTCAAAACAGAGTTTAGCAGACGCTCCGACAAAAGGCGACTCTCAAGACAGCGTTTAAGTAGCCAGGGAGCAATCTGTCGACGCGTTTCAGCTGGTGTCCATGGGCGGGCGGGGCCAATTGGGCGCCGTGGCAACCGTGACAGAACCTAATGCCACACGGCGGGGACCAATTGGGCGCCATGGCAACCGTGACAGTTATGGTACGTGTCATGGTTACGCGGTTAATCGAAATCTAATATTGCGATTTGACGTAGCGCGATAATCGCAAGACTTTGCATTTTTTTTAAAGGATTTATAGTTCCGTGTTTTTTGTTTTTTGGTCTCCTTTTTTATTTGAGTGTTTGGCCAACCAGAATTGTCACAGTTCGGGTTTTAACAACGCCGGCCAATCAAAAGCAAGTTTTCACGACACTGGCCAGTAACGGCGAGGTAAAGTTAGGGCTGCACGCGTGAGAAGACAGCAACAATAACAAAGCCCCCTTAAAGAGGGAGCTGTTTTCTTGAGGTTAAAGCATGTTTTTACGATTAAATACTCACAAAAAGGAAAACAAGCACAGAAAATGCATTTTTCTTTAAGAATCAATAATGGCATCGAGATCGCAATATTGGTCTGAAAAAGTGCAATTACGTTTTTCCCCAAATCGTGCAGCCTTACCGCAAGACAAAATTGCTTTTGTTGATGCACATTGCTAAAAGGAATACATACAGTAATCCCTCGCTATAACGTGGTTCACCTTTCACGATTTAGATCTTTTCATTTGTGTTCTGCGTTCTGATTGGATACAGTGCCTGAGAGTTTAGTAAAAAGGTACAGTATACAGTAATTACATCTGTTAATGTAATACTTGGGCCAGTAAAAAGAGTTACCGTATTTTCCGCACTATAAGGCGCACCGGGTTATAGGGCGCACCCCGAAAAAATAGTTTTTGGTCCTATTTTTGACACACATAAGACGCACCGGATTATAAGGCGCTACAATGGGAACGTGGACAAAACAGTCAGATAGTTCAGTCCAACTTATTACCTCCTTAACATTCCCAAAGCTTGCAAAGACGCAAATACGTGTCGAGAACACGTGCGGATGCGGTGTCCGTAAGATGTCACTCAAATACATCGTTCCATCATTCGGAAGGTTAAAGTCTTGGGATTCAAGAAATGATAACCATTCTTTCGTATCTATTTTCTTTTTCGCTCGCAACTTTACTGTGCATATGACAATAAACACTTGGAATTGAGTTTAATTTAAAAATAGACACTCCATTCCATCCATTATCTGCACCGCTTATCACAGAAACATCGAGTTCAGTCTGAAACAAGATACAGGGACAATATAAAACCCGGAATAGCTCACCGAAGTCGTTGTGTTCATAATAATGTGCAGGCAATGTCCTCTTATATCCGTGAGGGTAGTAAATCCAGGAGAATACAATATTTACAAATACAGAATAGAAAAAAATGCTTTCTCTATGCCGTCAGCCACATGCTATACGCGTTCATCTTTTTCGGCCAATTGCACGCTTTGTTTCGCCGTTTAAGCCAATGGCAGCCTGTAGATGATAAAAAGGATCCGCCCCTTGACCTCCGACTAACTTTAGCCAATAGTGATCGATTCAACTGATGATTGACACATCTTTTTCAGCCAATTGCAGGCTTTGTTTGCCGTTTAAGCCAATGGCAGCCTGTAGATGATAAAAAGGATCCGCCCCTTGACCTCCGACTAACTTTAGCCAATAGTGATCGATTCAAATGATGATTGACACATTGGTTAGCCAATGAAACGCCGGTAAATAAATCCCAGCATCCACGGCGTACTACTTGGCGTTCGGGGGAAAATCTACTCGGCGGCTGCAAGTTAGTTGGAAAACTTTGCAACTTTAAAATTGATCCATAAATAAGGCGCACTGTATTATAAGGCGCATGGTCAGCTTTTGAAAAAAAAAAGGCTTTTAGGTGCGCCTTATAGTGCGGAAAATACGGTAGTTCTTTTGTTTCAATGTATATTAGAGTTTTTTAATACAATTAACGGATTTTGCCTGTCACGGGTTATTTTTGGAATGCAATAATCAAGGATTCATTGTAATACTTAATATTTTGCATTATACTGTTTATTTTGCTGGCATTTTGGGGAACGATACGACAAACTTTGATTGTTTTGCTGTATTTTGTAATCTCCTTTTTTCTTTTAAAAAATAGTTTTTCTGGGTACATTTACAAATGTATGCTATGACTAGCCAGGCTTTTTCATCAGGTCTGCTGGACAAAACTGCACAACTGCTATTTAGGGTCAACAAAAACATGGTGCCAGAAAACATCCAAAAATGATTCATTCGGAAAGAGGGAAATTATAATTTAAGGGGCTGTAGTCAATTCATCATCCCAAAGGTGAGAACCACCAGGAAAAGTATGTGTGTGTCTGTGAGTGGAGTCAAACTTTGGAACAATTCACAAGACCAGATCAAACAAAATGTCCGGCACACGTGCTTACCACTGCGCCGCCGTGCTGCCCGCATTAAAACTATAAGGTCTAAATGAATATTTTTGACCCAAAAGAAAGAGTTTCCTGGAAATTGAAGCGTTATTCAGAGTAATTTTCACGGGGGGAAAAAAGCGATTGATTCAAAGCGGTTAAAACGTGCCTCTGCTACGCAGACCCGTCCCGATTCAAACGGAAGCTCTCAACGCCGTCTACATTCTTTATATCGATGTTTTATTCAGTAACTCATTGTCCACAGAAGCGAGCTGTTTGCATAAATTGGGAAGTGCACTGAATAAAACCAAGTGTGCGACGGTATTTCACTTGCATGTGCCTCAATATTTCATTTCATGTGTTTTTTTAGGTTGTTTGTTTTGAGGGGGTGGTCTCTAAATATATATAGGACATCCATTTGTCAATATAGCTTCATGCTCTTTGGGATCGCACCCCTGTGTGCAAATCCCTTGAGTGTGTCACGCATAACATGAATGCAACAAGAGGCTGATCACTAATGGATCTCGACAACAGGGAACTCTGGAGTCTCTTAGCTCCTAAGTGGCTTGAGGAAGGTCATCCCTATGTATTACTGGCAGGGAACGCGTGCTTGTTGACATTTGGCGGATGAGTGGCTTCGGTGGCACTGTCCGATACGGCCCTCCAGATGGTATCAAGTTCACGTAACGTAGAGGCACAGTGGAGTAGAGTCGGAAGTTCGAATCCTGCGCAAATTGACCTTTTGTAGTTTGTCTGAAATAAAATAAATTGTCTTTTTTGTCCGAGATGAAACAACATATAAAGATATAAAGATAATTTCTTCATCATGCCATGAGGCTCTTTAACTCCACCCAGGGGTGTAAAAGCCCACATTTAACCGCACCGCCACATTTGCATATTACCCTATTTTTATTACAGTGTGTATTTTCCATAGCACTATTGAAATACTCCATATCTACACGTTATATTGGGTATTTTTGTATTCCATATCTTTATTTTATTTTTTTTCAACACAAGGATACTGCTGAAAGTGTGAATTTCCTTACGGGGATGAATGAAGTATCTATCTATCTATCTCTATCTATCTATCTATCTATCTATCTATCTATCTATCTATCTAGACATCTATCTATCTATTTATCTATCTATCTCTCTATCTCTATCTATCTCTCTCTCTTGTTAGCTTTCTTTTTTTTCGTGCTCCTTTCTTCTCCTCTTTCTCGTTTTCTCTCTCATTGTTTTTCACTTTCTCTCATTCTTTATCCCCGTATTTCTCGTTCTATCCTGTTCCCTCTTTCCTTCCCTTTTCCTCGATCTTTTTTCCTCTTCCTCTATCATTCTACCATTCTCGCTTACTTTTTTTTCTTTTCTTTGTTCTCATCCTCCCTCTCTTGTTTACTTTGTCCGTTGCTTTCTCTCACTCTCTTGTTCTTTCCCACCTTTCTCTCTATTTTCCTCACCTCTCATTCTATCCTTCGCTCTCTTTCTCTCTCTATTTCACTCTCTTGTTCTCTCTCTTATCTCTTTCACCCACTCTCTCTTTCTCTCATTCACACTCTTTCTTGCTTTATTTCTCTATCTTTGTCTCTTTCTCATGTTCTTCTTTGTCTCTTAATCGCTGTCTTTTATCCCACTCTTTCTCTTTCTATTTTTCTCCCTCATTCTATTTTTCTTTATTTTTCTATCTATCTATCTATCTATCTAGACATCTAGACATCTAGACATCTATCTAGACATCTATCTATCTATCTATCTATCTATCTAGACATCTATCTAGACATCTATCTATCTATCTATCTATCTATCTATCTATCTATCTATCTATCTATCTATCTATCTATCTAGACATCTATCTATCTAGACATCTATCTAGACATTTATCTATCTATCTATCTATCTATCTATCTATCTAGACATCTATCTCTCTCTCTCTATCTCTCTATCTCTCTATCTCTCTATCTCTCTATCTCTCTATCTATCTATCTATCTAGACATCTATCTATCTATATCTATTGTAGCTACAAATGTGCGGAGCTAAGATATTTCCCCTTGATAAGAATGAATGATATATATTTTCAAAGCCAAGTCATGTGTGACATTGGACCTTCTTTTCCTTCAAGGCAACAATACCATCTTTATCCTGGAGTGCCACGTCAAATCTCGTCATAACTACTAAAGATTACTTTTTAATAAATCACGAAGAGTATTCTGTTCTACCCGCACTCGTTCATCTCTCCAGAGGACTTTTTGAGACTCCTTACCTGTGTTCTGTAAAACTAACAGACACGGTCCTATTACTGAGGAATTGCGCGTCCCCCTGTGCATCCTGGGAGTGACTACCGTCTGCCGTCAGCCCGTGTTCAAGAAAAATGGCTAAAAGCTCCATCAAGCACACTCTGCACTCTCGCTTCCCCTCAAAACCAAACGCTCCAATAGGATATCCCCAAATTTACCCGGCGTAGCGTAAGAAACTCGTGCTGACAACGAGAAACGCTCCTGTCAGATCCCGTTACCCCTGCTCCCGATCTCCAGAAAGACTGACACACCTTTCAAAATTCTCGCTTAACTACTGGACGGCTGTTGTCTCCGGCCCGATAGCGGCATATCTGGAAACACAAGTCTTTGTGACATGGTTCTTTACTATAAACACTTTGAATAGACTGCGATTGGCTGGCAACCAGTTCGGGGTGTCCCCTGCCCACTGCCCGATGATTGCTGGGATGGGCTCCAGCACCCCCGCGACCCTACTGAGGATAAGCGGTGTAGCTAATGAGATGAGAGATGAGACTTTGAATAGAATTGAATTTCAAAATCGACTCATCACAGAAACATCAAGATCAGTCTGAAACACGATACTGGGAAAATATAAAGCCGGGGTAGCTCACCAAAGTCATCTTGCAGCCATCACATTCGATAATAATACGCAACCATGCTCCTCTTACATCTGTGAGTGTAGTAAATCCAACCGTATAAAATGTTTACACACTCTGCACTCTTAGTTCCCCTCAAACCCAACTGCCCCAAAAGGATATCCCCAAATATACCCGGCGTAGCGTAAAAAACTCGTGCCGACAACGAGAAACGCTTCTGTCGGATCCTGTTACCCCTGCTCCCGATCTCCAGAAAGAGTGACACACCTTTCAAAATTCTCGCTTAACTAGTGGTTCGGCCCGATAGCGGCATGCCTGGAAACACAAGTCTTTGTGATCTTCAGCCAGATGGTTGACTATTTGTGATTTGCAGCGAGGGGAATGTGTTCTGGCAGCTGCTCCTGTCACATTATGTTCTGCCCATTTACAACATGAAACCCACCCATCTGTCAAATTACGACAGAATGTCCCGATGAACAGTAACTGTGTTTACATGCAGGCGGTAATCCGATTGGAAACGAAATATCCGATTTCTGGAGCAATCCGAATGAATTGTTTCACATGCCTAGAGACAAAAGAAAATTGCATTGAGCAAAAACGTAAACAGAAAAAGGTCGGCAACAGGAATCAGACGGAGAACAGGGCAGGATAGAGCCAGGAGCTCCAAAAGTGGGCTCCATTGCAGTGTTTCCATTGGAGTTACAAAATGTGCTCTTATGCGGCTTGCCAGAAGCATGTACTTGCAGTGTTCATTTTACCTCTGAAAAGTGATGGGTCCCGGGGACTCGCATGCTCAAAATTCTATGGGTCCCAACAGAGATCTATGGCTCCCCAAAATTTAGCGTGCTCCATGCCCTTACAGACTGTCGTATTTTCCCTTACAAAATACAAAAAAATCTTTTTTTTTTTTTCAAACATGTTTATTTATGTAGTTGAACATGTTCTATTGTACATGTGTTTCCTTATATCATATATATTGTTAATGAGCATTTTGTTGTGAGACACTGAGTTGCTCGACATGAATGAGGTTTATTATGAAAAAAGTTTGCTTGGACGTTCACTGTAGAAGGAAAAATACATGCAAAAGTAATTAAGTAGAATTTTCTTATTCAAATGATGAATTCATTTTCTGCATTCAATTATTGTTGGTAATATACTGATTAAAAGGGATCACCACAAACCTGTCTTTTTTTCATTTTCTCCTTTTATACTTCCTTTTTTTTCTTAACTTTTTTATACAACATCATCATACGTAATATAATGCATCAAAGCAAGTGAGCCGTTTGAGAGCCGGCTCTTTAATGAGTTGAGCCGAAACAGCCGGTTCTCTAAAAAGAGACGGACTTTCACTACACAACTCGAACTCGAGATCGGCATGCAGACGAAAACTCGAACCGTGAGACCAAAACAACAATGGCGGATCTGCCTGACGAAAAGTTTGGAGTGCGGTAAATCTTTGTTAAAAAATGATAATGACAATTCCGTGTCAAGTTGCGTGCCGGGGACGCACGTTGATTCAGTACAAAACAGAGCGCTCGTCTTGGGATCAAGGGATCCCAGTTCGAATCCCGGCTCGTCCGTGTTACATGTCGAAGTGTCCTTGGGTAAGACACTGAACCCCTAATACCCCCAATTAGCAGGTTAGCGCCTTAAACGGCTGCAAGGCTGCTATTGGGAAATGTGGAGCACATTGTAAAGCACTTTGGGTAGTCATTGACTTGAAAAGCGCTATATAAATGCAGATCATTTCATTTCATTTCATTTGACACAATGCGTCCCCAGCAAAAATAATGTGTCTAGGACACAGGGATGAGGGCAAACGAAAACACTGTACTTGTACTATATATATTATATGCCTGAATACAACTTTGGCATTTTTGCCGTTGGGGCAGAAATGAAAACTAAAACGTCTCAGAGAAATCATCAAGACACATGAGGCTTTTTTAGAGAGTAAACGGGAGTTCAGGTGTAACATTCCTCTTTGTACTACAAGTCCCACAGTGCTTTGGGGTGTAAAACGATCCCGGTAAGAAGTTGGAATACTTGACGGAAAATGAAGAAAACTAACAATGGCAGTCCCACAAGGACCTGATTCGGATTACTGTGAGCGTTTACATAGCTTAGTATGATCAGAATACTGGCAATATTTTTACTGTTTACAGATCTCTTGACCACATGTGTCTTAGGCAAGTACAGCCTGGCTGTGCTCATTCCTCTCCAGGCAAGAGGAGAGAAAAGAAAAGGGGGAACGAGAGAAGGGGAAAGCGAGAGAGAGAGTGAGAGAGAGAGAGAAAAGAGAGAGAGAGAGAAAAGAGAGAGAGAAAAGGAAAATAGGAAGAGAGAACAAAAGAACGTAAAAGACAAAAAGAAAGAGACAAAGAGGAACAAAGAGAAAAAGAAGAGACAGAGAGAGTGAAAGAGAGAGAGATAAAGAGTGAGAGAAAAAGGGAGGGAGAGAGAGAAAAAAAGAGAGGGAAAACGTGAAAAACAAGATATAAAAAGAGAAATAGTAAGAGAGAGGGAAGAAAGACTCGCAGGGTTGGGTAGGGTTACTTTAACTGGATTACTTTCCATTACTTTTGGATGACTCCAATACCAAATATGCTAACAAAAGACAAAATAAACTAAATATGAATAAAATGACTCAATTTTATGCAGGCTTGGGGAGTAACGGAATACATGGAATGGCAAAATTGATGTTGGCAAGCTGTTTGGATTCATTTTCATTTTGTTTCTGTCGCATTTGATGTTAGTTTTGCCGTAGATCAAAGAGATCAAAGCCTGGAGAGAAAGCTTACCACGTGTTGTGAGTCATCATTTTATTTATATTTAACCCTGAGAAAGAACTAGAAAGAATGACATCGAAAGAGAAATAGAAAAGAGAAGGGAGAAAAGAAAAGGGGGAAGGAGAGAAGGGGAAAGCA
Source organism: Urocampus carinirostris (assembly GCF_059441175.1). Classification (NCBI taxonomy): domain Eukaryota; kingdom Metazoa; phylum Chordata; class Actinopteri; order Syngnathiformes; family Syngnathidae; genus Urocampus; species Urocampus carinirostris. The sequence continues at coordinate 33,573,310 of NC_142363.1, read as the reverse complement.
AGAATGAGAGAGAGAGAGAGAGAGTGAGAGAGAGAAAAGGAAAATAGGAAGAGAAAACAAAAGAACGTAAAAGACAAAAAGAAAGAGACAAAGAGGAACAAAGAGAAAAAGAAGAGACAGAGAGAGTGAAAGAGAGAGCAATAAAGAGTGAGAGAAAAAGGGAGGGAGAGAGAGGAAAAAGAGAGGGAGAACGTGAAAAACAATATATAAAAAGAGTAATAGTAAGAGAGAGGGAAGAAATACTCGCAGGGTTGGGTAGGGTTACTTTAACTGGATTACTTTCAATTACTTTTGAGTGACTCCAATACCAAATAAGCTAATAACAGACAAAAGAAACTAAATATGGATAAAATGATGACTCACAACACGTGGTAAGCTTTCTCTCCTGGCTTTGATCTCCGGCAAAACTAACATCAAATGCAGATTTAAAATGAAACTGCTTGCCAACATCATTTTTGCCATTCCATGTATTCCGTTACTCCCCAAGCCTGCACAAAATGTAGTCATTTTATTCCTATTTAGTTTCTTTTGTCTTGTATTAGCATATTTGCTATTGGAGTAATCCAAAAGTCATTGAAAGTAATCCAGTTAAAGTAACCCTACCCAACCCTGCCCATAAACCCGAGAAGGCTGCAAAGCTTAAGGCGCAGTGGCCTCCACCAACAGCCGGTCTTTTCTCAACAGACTTCACACCACGCTTGTAAACAATGCGTGTGCCATATGTAAACATTATGCTATAGACGGAATCCCAAAACCCACGAGAGATACTTTCTCTCATGTGACTGCGTTACAGCCTGCGGCGATGATGTTGGAAAAAGACTCCCAGAGGGGAATGGGCTCACGTTCTTGGCAGGAAACAAAGTGTTCTGGGATGTTGGGTGCAGAAGCAACGCATCCATGGGGGTCGATCAGGGGTGTCAAACTCATTATAACTCAGGGGCCACACGATAGAACAAACATTCCGTCGGGGGCCAGACTAGTAGATTAAAGAGAAAGAAAAAGAGATAAAGAAATAAGAGAAAGAGGGAGGGAAAAGGAGAGAGGGTGGGAGAAAGAAAGAAAAAGAGAGAGGAAGAGAGCGTGCGAAACAAAAGATAAAAAGTCACAACAGAGGGGGAAAAGAAAGGGAGAGGAAGAAAGAAATCCAAAGAGAAATAGAAAGACAGATGGAGAGAAAAAAGAAAAGAAAGCGCGAAGGGTAGGAAGAGAGAAAGAGAGAAAAGGAAAAAAGGAAGTTAGAGCAAAAGAGGTTAAAAAGACACAGAGAGAGAAAGAGACAAAGAGCAACAAAGGAAGACAAAGAGAGACACAGAGAGTGAAAGACACAGAGTGGGAGAAAAGGGGCAGAAATGAAAGAGAGAGAGAGAGAGAGAAATAAATACAAGTACAGTGTCTTTGTGAGAGGCACCTGGCTTTGGCAACATCAAATTGACATATTTCAACCTGCAGCTTGTTTTTCTCTTGCGCTTCTCTGAGTGTTGTCTCACGGGCCGGATTCAATCCCTTAGCCAGCCTGATCTGGCCCGCGGGTCGCCTGTTTGACACCTGTGGGGTAGATGGACCCCTGTGGAGCGAAGAATAGACAGGGGCGGCAGTAGCTCAGGAGGTAGAGTGCTCGTCTTGGGATCAAGGGAGCCCAGGTCGAATCCCGGCTCGTCCGTGTTACATGTCGAAGTGTCCTTGGGTAAGACACTGAACCCCTAATACCCCCAATAAGCAGGTTAGCGCCTTACATGGCTGCAAGGCCGCTATTGGGAAATGTGGAGCACATTGTAAAGCGCTTTGGGAAGTCATTGACTTGAAAAGCGCTATAGAAATGCAGATCATTTCATTTCATTTCATTTACGGCTGCTTTTAGGATAGAACGGACTACTGTTTTCTATTTATCTGTAATACAAGTTCTCACAATGCCTTATGGAAGATTTGTTCCTGTCTTTTCACCGATAAATGCTACAGTATACCCTAGGATACTGCATGAATCCCTTCCATACCTGTCAACCTGTACGTTTTTACCGTACAAAGTACATTTATTATGCATTTTAAGACATGTACGACGTACAAGAAAATCCGTACGGAAAAAGGCAAATTTGTCAATGATGGGTACCATTCGCTATACACCGACGATCACCAAACGGCAAATCAATCAAGTCAAACCAGTTCCCCGCTGTAGCCTCTATCTCTGTATCGTTTTTTTCTTTGCAAACGAAGCCAGCGTTTTGATGCTACTGTGCGCATGCATCTGCCGCCTGGGGATTTCCCATCATGCATCATTCCGCGGTAGTTGTGTAGTGAAAGGAAGTCCGTCTCTTTTTAGAGAACCAGCTTTTTCGGCTCAACTCATTAAAGAAAGCCGGCTCTCCAACGGCTCACTTGCTTTAATGCATTTTATTACGAATTATGATGTTGTATAAATAAGTTTAGGGCAGCACGGCGGCGCAGTGGTTAGCGCTTGTGCGGCACAGTTCATGTCATGGGAACCTGTCGTGGGTTCAAATCCAGATCCAGACTTTCTGTGCGGAGTTTGTATGTTCTCCCCGTGCTTGCGTGGGTTTCCTCCGGGCACTCCGGTTTCCTCCCACGTTCCAAAAACATGTATTTCAGGTGAATTGGCCGGTCCAAATTGTCCCTAGGTGTGAATGAGCGAATGAGTTGTCTGTCCTTGTGTGCCCTGCGACTGGCTGGCAACCAGTTCAGGGTGTCCCTTGCCCACTGCCCGGAGATGGCTGGGATGGGCTCCAACCTCCCCGCGACCCTAATGAGGATAAGCGGTACGGCTGATGAGATGAGATGAGATAAATAAGTTTAAAAAAAAAAGTATAAAAGGAGAAAATGAAAAAAGACATGCCTTTCTGAGGTGGGAATAGCAAGATGACATTTTTTGGGGGTTGAGGGAGACACCTATGGTAATTACCTCATTTTTGCCCAACCTGAGATTTTAGTTTTCACCCTAGATAAAAACATTAAAATAACAAAATAATATGTAGTAAGTTTCAAGAGTACTCGGTTGGTTTGGACACATGGAGAGGATGAATGAGGAGCGAATGTTGAAGAAGATCTACAGAGCAGAAGTCAATGGAAGGAGACCAAGAGGAAGGATGCGATTGACATGGATGGATGGTGTTATGAGTGCACTGCAGGAAAGAGGTCTAAATCTGGTGGAAGCTAGAGCTCTTGTTGGTGATAGGAATGAGTGGAGAGGTGTTGTGAAAGGATAGTGGGATGTTTAGATGCGTTCTAAGGGACCTGCACGATGCGGCAGGGGTAAACCAGCGAAAGCTGTCGGGCCCTGCTGTTGAACAGAAGTATGTTGTGTCACCCTGACTTGAGTGACATGGCTGCTTTTTTGTGTCCCGTTTCATCTGGAGGGACGGAAGCATGACCGACTTGGGTGCAGAGGTGCCTAACTTTTTGGGGTGTTTGGGCATTTGAGTTGGCCACGGTCCCAAAAAATGTGTGTGTGTTTCTTGCTATTTTTGATACAAGATAGATACTTTATTCATCTCCGTAGGGAAATTCATACTTCCAGCAGTATCCTTTTGTTGTTTATTAACAGGGTGGCCTCGGGGTGCTGTGTTGTAGTTTAGCAACAGCGGAGTGGATGACGTCACACGCTAGGCCAAAAGTTCGACGTCCCTGCAGCAAATGTAAATGTTTGTGCCCAGGGTTACACCACCTTGAGTCCACCTCCTCTCCGCTTCCGGCAGGCTTTCGTGTCTCTGTCTGCCCTAACAGCGCTGAAGCCGCGTAGCTCCACGTTAGCGTCCAGGATGCTAAAACACAGCCCGCTTTGATGTTTTTCACCAGCAAAGCCAGTTTGTCGGTCTTATTTGGTAGAGAGTTCTCATTTCGGACGGTACCGAAGGCTTATAACGCCGCTAGCCGCTTAGCCTTCACCTTAGCTCCGGCTCTGCAGCCACGATAGTGCCCCCTCGTCACGCCGGCACGAGAATTATTCAGGGCAAGGAGTTGATTCCTCGAATAAACGCATTTTTGTGCATTAAAACCCACACAAGGCTATCTCTTTCAAGATTTCCCCCCCCAAAAAGGAGTTTTCGGAAGGAATAGCATGACATCAAAGTACTTGCAACCATGCTAGGCGTTTGCTTTTTAATGAGGCACAGTGACATCATGAAAACTAATGCGCACGGCGTTACCGTAGTAGGGTTACTGTAAATACGGCGGGAGATTTGCGGGGCAGTTTTAAGGAAGCTTGTTCACCCTCTCAGTCGTGTTAAGACCTCCACTTCCAAGGCCCGCTTCCCCGCTGTTCAGATTTACAGCTTCGCGTCGCATTGATTTTTCACCCCACCCGTTGCCTAACCCCCCCCTCATCTCGCCTCTTCCGGTTCGACTACCCCCACCCGCTTTTTTCATAAATCTTAGGACTCGGTGGAACAAGTGTGACGGGATCTGCGTTTGACACCCGCTTTTGTTTTGTTTTTTTGCTACAATAGGTTTGTATAGGGAATGAAAAACCCTTTGTCCTCTAAAATGTCTGATATTTCATTCCAGATGATTTCTGTCATTTATCCATCCAACGTTTCTTCTCTTCATTTCACCCCTTCTCTTATTCTCCCATCCATCCATCCCTTCTTGCATCCATCTCTTCCCATTTCTCTCCTTTGATCCTTTCCTTTCTCCATCCACCTATCCATCTCTTCTTTCCATCCATCCATTAATCTCTTTCTCTTCATTCATCCAATCCATCACTGTTTCTTTTACACACCTATCCATCCATTCTTCTCTCCATCTTTTTATCGCCCACCCATCTATTCTGCCCCCAATTTATCCATCCACCAATCTTTTCCTATCTCCATCCATTCGTCCACCCATCCCTTATTCTCTCTATCCATCATCCTTCCATCCATCTCTCCTCTTCATGATTATAACCATTTATTATCTCTTCTTTTCTTTCCTCCATCCACCCATCCATCTCTTCTTATTTATATCAGTTTGTCCTTTACTCTCTCCATCAATAACTTCTTTCCTTTGTCCAACCATCTATCTATCCATCCATCCATTACTTCTTTCCATCCAGCCAGCCATTAATCCATCCATTAATATCTCTTTCCCTTCATTCATCCAACAACCCAGAACCCTTTCTTGCCACCCGTCCATCAATCCATCCATCCATCTCTCTGACATGTATCCATCCACCAATCCCCTCCTCTTTCCATCCATCCATCCACCCATCCCTTCTCTGCATCCATCCATTATTCGCTCTTTCCCTTCATTCATCCAACAATCCATCACTGTTTCTTTCACACACCTATCCATCCATTCTTCTCTCCATCCTTTTATCATCCACCCATCTATTCTGCCCTCAATCCATATCCGTCCACCAATCTTTTCCTATCTCCATCTGTTCGTCCACCCATCCCTTATTCTCTCTATTCTTCATCCTTCTATCCATTTCTCCTCTTCATTATTATAACCATTCATTATCTCTTCTTTTCTTTCCTCCATCCATCTGCCCATGCCTCTCTTCTTCTTTCCTTTGTCCAACCATCTATCTATCCATCCATCCATTACTTCTCTCCATCCAGCCAGCCATTTATCCATCCATCAATATATCTTTCCCTTCATTCATCCAACAACCCGTAACCCTTTCTCTCCACCCATCCATCAATCCATCCATTGATCCGAAATGTATCCATCCACCAATCCCCTCCTCTTTCCATCCATCCATCCATTGATCCATCCATCTATGCATCCATCGATCCCTTTTTCTCTTAACCCATTCACCCATCCAATAATCCATCCATCCACCCATTTATCCTTTCTTTCCTCTGTTGATCCATACACCCATTCTGTCTATCCATACATCATCCATTCATCCCTTCATTCCTCTGTCCATCCATCATCACCCCTTTCTCCCATTCATCCATTTATCCATCAATTCATCCGTCCATCCTTTATTCCATCGATTCATCCGTCTTCCATTCATATTTCTATCCATCCTTCATTCCATTCTTACATCCATCCATCTTTTCATATCTCTGTCCATCATTTAATCCATCTATCCACCCATTTATCCTTTCTTTCATCTGTTGATCCATACACCCATTCCCTCTATCCATTCATCATACATTCATTCCTTCATTCCTCTGTCCATACTTCCTTTTCATTCACCAACCCATCAATCCCTTCATTCCTCTGTCCATTCATCATCACTCCTTTCTTCCATTCATCCATTTTATCCATCAATACACCTGCCCATCGCGTCATTCCCCTGTCCACCCTTTATTCCATCGAATCATCCATCCATCCCTTCATATTTCTGTACATTCTTCATTTCATTCTTACATCCATCCATCCTTTCATACCTCTGTCCATCGTGTCATCCATCCACCCATCCAGTAATCCATCCATCCATCCATCCACCCATTTACACTTTTTCCTCTGTTGATCCATACACCGATTCCCTCTATCCATTCATCATACATTCATTCCTTCATTCCTCTGTTCATACTTCCTTTTCATTCACTAACCCATCAATCCCTTCATTCCTCTGTCCATTCATCATCACTCCTTTCTTCCATTCATCCATTTATCCATCAATACATCTGTCCATCCTTTATTCCATTGATTCATCCATCATTCCTTTATATTTCTGTCCATTCTTCATTTCATTCTTACATCCATCCATCCTTTCATACCTCTGTCCATCGTGTCATCCATCCACCCATCCAGTAATCTATCCATCCATCCATCCACCCATTTACACTTTCTTTCCTCTGTTGATCCATACACCCATTCCGTCTATCCATCAATCATTCATTCATTCCTTCATTCCTCTGTCCATACTTCCTTTTCATTCACCAACCCATCAATCCCTTCATTCCTCTGTCCATTCATCATCACTCCTTTCTTCCATTCATCCATTTATCCATCAATACATCTGCCCATCCTTTATTCCATTGATTCATCCATCATTCCTTTATATTTCTGTCCATTCTTCATTTCATTCTTACACCCATCCATCCTTTAATACCTCCGTCTATCATTTAATCCACCCATCCATCCAACACGTAAATCCATCCATCCTGAAATCTTTTGTTTCCAATTGCACGAATCTAGTTGTGCATAAGAAATAATGCTAAAAGAATCTCGAGGCCGACGGCAAAGTAGAGGCACGGCACCAGAAGCACAAAGGTGGTGTGCAAGGATAAAGTGCTTTGCCAAACGTGAGAGAAGAGGGGAAAATTGCATGTTCCAATCCGGGCTCGCTAATACAATATACGTCGGCTAATTTGCCGTCGCACGACAACTGCGAGTATGCGATGCGACTCAACTCATCAATTATGGAAGCGGAAATTCCCGCCAACCCGCACTTCGCAAACAAAAACTGATTTCTTGTTCTTGCCAGATGGGAACTACAAAGTGTGAACGCATGTATATTGTATTAAGTTGGGGAAAGCCCAAGGGGGGTACGTCGGAGTTTCAGTAAGATTTTCTTTGTGCGAGGACCGCCAACACAATTTGGTCAAGGTCAAATGGGAAATTTTTGACTCGCTCTCTTTTTATGATATTCACATTATCATGATTAAACACATTATCCAGTGTTCTCGTTTGCCCGCGTCCTAGACGCATTATTTTTGCTGGGGACGCATCGTGTCAAATCAACTTTTTTGACACAAAATTGTCATTATCATTTTTTAACAAAGATTTACCGCACTCCGAACCTTTCGTGAGCCAGATCCGCCATTGTTGTTTGGTTGTCTGCACGGCGATCTCCAGTTCGAGTTGTATAGTGAAAGTCCGTTTCTTTTCAGAGAACCGGCTTTTTCGGCTCAACTCATTAAAGAGAGCCGGCTGTCAAGCGGCTCACTTGCTTTGATGCATTATATAACATGTTAAACTACATAAATAAACATCTCATCTCATCTCACCAGCTGCACCGCTTATCCTCAGTAGGGTCGCGGGGGTGCTGGAGCCCATCCCAGCAATCATCGGGCAGTGGGCAGGGGACACCCTGAACTGGTTGCCAGCCAATCGCAGGGCACACAGGGACAGACAACTCGCTCGCTTATTCACACCTAGGGACAATTTGGACCGGCCAATCCACCTGAAATGCATGTCTTTGGAATGTGGGAGGAAACCGGAGTGCCCGGAGGAAACCCACGCAAGCACGGGGAGAACATACAAACTCCGCACAGTAAGTCCGGTAGCTGGATTTGAACCCAAACAGGAGGTTCCCAAGACCTTAGAACTGTGCCGCACACGCGCTAACCACTGCGCCGCCGTGCTGCCATAAATAAACATGTTTGAAAAAAAAAATGTTTTTTTGTATTTTGTAAGGGAAAATACGACAGTTTGTAAGGGCACTAAATTTTGGGGACCCATAGACCTCTGTTGGGACCCATAGATTTTCGAGCATGCAAGTCCCCGGGACCCATCACTTTTCACAGCTCAAATGAACACTGATTATCATCTGTTAGATTTATGGGGTTTTACTGCCTTATGCCAAAAAATTCCATATATAATATGAGGAATTTTGGTCTTGATTTGATTCCAAAGTAAAGCAATTTGGTACTAGACGCCTGGGATACAGCTTTTCCAGGCTGTTTTCACTTTAGGGCAGGGGCCAGGAACCCTTTTTTGACCCTAAGAGCCATAAAAGCAAAAAAATGTTTTAAAAAGAAATTGAGAGAGCCACATCATATATTTTCAGACAAAATTGGAAAAACTGCCAAACACGCTCTCTAGACAAAAGCTAATTCTTCAGCACATTTTATTTCACTGTGTGTCATTTGATGATTTAGTCAAATGTATGGAATGACAATAATGCCAAATCCTGTTTCCCAAATCAATGTAAATATGCCATTGTACAATTTGTCTTCCACCTTCAGTTAAGAGTGTTGAGGCAATTTTTTGCCATGAAATTTGTCCTAATAACGGTTTCAAAACAATGTGCATGCAAAGTTCTTTTGTAAAAATGTCACAAATGACTGCAAACGATAAGCATGTCGTCATATTAACTTTCGGTGTAGACTGCACTGAGCGAGAGAGAGAGAAGGAGAAGTGCCTTGCGCTGTGTGCAGGGATCCGCCCACCTGTACTGCTCACCCAATCAAAGTCGTTTGCCAGCGTTTTATGGTTTCTTATCGAACTTCTGCATGAAGTTGCTTCGGCTTTATATGGACCAAAATCGGGATGAAATCACTTGACTTTGGAACGCCACAGAGAGATGTGCAATAGTTACATTTTATTTCGGAGCCGTATGTACTCATGAAAAGAGCCATATATGGCTACCGAGCCATAGGTTCCCTACCCCTGCTTTAGGGTGTGGCCTGTCAGGACCAGAACGAAGACAGGACCCACTTGCGTGCTTTTCTCTGAGTTGGATTAAGAAGAAGGGAAAGGGTGGAATACAGGATCCGTTGATAGTAAGGAGCAGGCTGCTCAGACGCGGAAGTGGTATTTCCTTGGCTGTGTTGAGAGCGGGGAAAAACAGATCGATGGCCGGGACGGGGGAGCAAAAATGTAATCGAGTCCAGAAAAAGGGTCGGAGCCGGGAATCAAACAGGAATCAGGACAGAAGAAAGTCAGGGTCGAAAAGGCTTGCCTAGCGTGAGCTGAGGCTCGCAGACGGACCGACAACGGGTGATAGGAAGACAGGGGTTTGAAAAGAGACAAGCAGCCAATCAGCATCCGAGGCAGTTGGCGCCAAAGGAGCAGAGTCAGGTGCCTTGCATCAGTAATCATGACAACGGCCCCTCATAAGGGCATTTTACCGACTCGACATCACCTACCAATTACTTTGTTGACCTAAAATATATCTGTATTCAAATTTTACGCCATTTATGTATATAACAGTTTACATCTCTAAGATGCCTGTCGGCTTTTGGCCGATTTCATATAAAATGCTGGCCCGTTATTGGTCTGCGTCACGGCATCCTGAAAATTCACATATACCTCCCACAATGCTTTTCTTTTCATTCGGTTAAGTATCATGTGTGTCGGCAATACAGTGCTGTATTTTTTATTTTTCATTCTTTTTTTTCGCTATGGATCAAAGACTCGCGGTGATGCTAAAGCGAGAAGCAATCACATGATAACAATGGAAACGAAGCTGGCGATGATCAAGAAATGCAAAGTAGTCACACAAATCACTACGCTTGCTACATTGCAGGGCCTTAACCGATTGACAATCAGGACTATAATTAAAGTGAAAGATTTAATCTGTTTGATTTTGAATCCACCCTTTACTCCACTGAACCAGCCAGAGCCATGTCAGACCAAAGGTTAATCAAATTTCATTTTTACTTTACATTGCTAGGTTAACCCCAACACCTATAATAATACCTGCACTCAAAGAAGACACAGAGACGTGAGTACCACTTACTTGCAAGGAGAGATGACCATAGACTGCCTGTTACAGTCTACTAGACACTCTAACTGGCGGTCCCCTTTTCCTTGACTTTTATTAAATTAGGAAGTTTACAAACGGTTTCTTCTGCTAAAGTGTGAGTGAGAAAAAACAGTTATGACCTGTTTTCACTAACAACATATTATCGTATCAACAATATTACTACTATTGAACTAGGCGAGAATAGCACACTAAGCAAGAATAGTATGCAACAGTAGAATAACATATTTACAGTTTAAATCCATCATACATGTATGTTTATTTATAATGTTATTTATGCTTATGCTTGTATATAACACATGAGTAGGAGTTACTGTATGCTATTTTGATATTTTCATGTTTTTATCTGGGGTAATTGCCAAAGGTTGCTGTTCCCCCGCTACACTGCAGTTTAACTTTGCGATCCGCACCTCAGACCTGATGAATGTTTTGTTTCTTTTTCATGAAAACTTTGTTAGAGGTCAATAATTAAACCACGGATTGACTTCATTGATTTAATTTTCATAACAGAGTACACAACTCAGTCAAACCACTCTTTGTGACGAACGTACTTCCTAAAATTAAATAAATACTTGAGTGTATTAATGTTAAAAGCCTTTTTGCTGCAGGACTTTTAACCGTGGATGTATTTTTTTTTTTTGTTATGGCGAGGTCTGAGAAGTTTTGTTGCTCCTAGCAGTCACGCTATTGCTAACATATAATGGTGGTTTCCCCCAAAAACTGTAACCACTAAAAAACTAAATAGGAATACAACAAATATTTGGTTTTTGTAATAAGCCATTGTAGCAATCAGTTCGTTTCCATCCAATTCATCGTAATTGTTAAAAACTACTGTTTTTCACTAACGGTATCTATCTAGTTCCTGAGTTTTGTGGTAGATTGCTGTACAGGCTGGATGCTAAAATCGTCCCGTGAGTTGCCGGGCTGATATGTACTCCGGTGCCAGATATTGGGTTAAAAAAATCAGCATCCCCTAAAAAAATGTTTGGGCATCTGCTTAAAAAAAACAGGATTCTGAAGAAAAAACTAGCCTTCTGCTGGAAACATTAGGTTCTACAGGAAAAAAATGAGAATGTGCTGGAAAGAATGATCATCCGCTTGAAAACATGAGCTCCTGCTGGAAACAAAGAAATACCGGTGGAAAAATGAGCATCCGGTGAGAAAGAAATTGAGCTTCTGCTGGTAAAATAAGCTTATGCATGAAAAAATGAGCAGTTGCTGGAAAAAATGAGTGTCCCCGGGAAAAAAATTGCATTTCCAGGAAAACATATGCATCTGCAACAAATGAGCGTCTGCTGGGAAAAAAGTGAGCATCTGCTGGAAAGAATGATCATCCGCTGGAAAACATGAGCTTCTGCTGGAAAGAATGAAATACCGGTGGAAAAAATGAGCATCCGCTGGAAAAAATTTTAGCTTCTTCTGGAAAAATAAGCTTATGCAGGAAAAATATGAGCAGTTGCTGGAAAAAATGAGTAACCCTGGGAAGAATTTGCATCTCCAGGAAAACATGTGCATCTGCAACAAATGAGCGTCTGCTGGGAAAAAAATGAGCATCTGCTGGAAAGAATGATCATCCGCTGGAAAACATGGGCTTCTGCAGGAAAGAATGAAATACCGGTGGAAAAATGAGCATCCGCTGGAAAAAATGAGCATCCGCTGGAAAACATGAGCATCTGCTGGTAAGAAAATGAGCATCCGCTGGAAAAAATGAGCATCTGCCTGTTAGAAAATGAGCATCCGCTTGAAAAATGAGCATATGCAGGAAAAAAATGAACATCCGCTGGAAAAAATGAGCATCTGCTGGGAATTTTGTTTAGCTTCTTCTGGAAAAATAAACTTATGAGCAGTTGCTGGAAAAAATGAGTATCCCTGGGAAAAAATTTGCATCTCCAGGAAAGCAATATGCATCGCAACCAATGGGTATCTGCTGGGAAAAAAAAATGAGCATCTGCTGGAAAAAATGAGCTTCTGTCGAGAAAAAAATAAGTATCTGCTGAAAAAAATGCTGCTTTTTCTTTGTCGACAATGTCTATCACTCATCAAATATTTTTGCAGCAAAAGTGCCCATAACATGTCTCTTTCTTCACCCAAAGCCCGTAAATCATTCATCAAAGCACATATTTTAAATATGCATCAAGTCGGCCATGCGAGCATGTGTTTTATGCTATTACACCAAAGAAGCATATCTCGGGCGCAGCGACACACTTCTTACAGCGCCGTTTCTAAATCTATATGCAGGAGGCGCTCATGAATCTTGCATGGTGATGCCGAGTTACATGCCACCTCTCTGGCCGGTTGCTCGGCTTCTGCTGCATATAGATGGAGGAGCATGCCCCGGGGCACGACTTGGTGCATTAAACATCAAAAACTCTTGTTTTTTTTCTCTCTCACTCTTCTGAAAACAAAGATTCAGTCCCATGAATGCAGTGTTCTGGTTTGCCTGCGTCCCTGCGTCCTAGACGCATCATTTTTGCTGGGGACGCAACTTTTTTGACACGAAATTGTCATTTTTACCCGATTACATTTTTTTTTTAAACAAAGATTTACCGCACTCCAAACTTTTCGTCAGGCAGATCCGCCATTGTTGTTTTGGTCTCGCGGTTCGAGTTTTCGTTTGCACGCCGATCTGCTTCGAGATGACGTCATTGTTGTGGTGCTTGTCGGCGAGGGAAGGTGAAGGCTAAGTATGCCTCCGAAAAAAGTTAGTATTATGTGAAAATCAACACAAAATCGGTAATTTCTTCAGTGTCAGTAATAAGTCGAAACTTCATGCAGAAAGTGATAACAACGGCAAGAATTTCCGGCACGAAAAAACGGCGGAGAAATTCTTCGGAAGATCGCGGAGGCAAGGAAAACACGTGTGTTGAAGCGAACGATTCGACGAAAGATAATAAACAAAAGAATACTCCTTGCAAGAAAAGGACTTTTCTGCCAAAATTGACTCAATTATATTCCCGGTGACGCTATGAGGAGGATGATAATGGATTGGACCTTGAGAAGGCATTACAACTGTGGCGGGACAGCAAACCACGAAGAATATATGAACTGAAAAATCTGAAGTGATAACTGATTTGTATTACCAATGAACTGTAAGGATTAAAACTGAACGAAAATATAGAGTAATATAATGATTTCAGCAATATTATTTTGAATAATGTACAATATTGTTGTGAACTGAAAAATCTTGAAGTGATAACTGATTTGTTTTACCAATAAACTGTGATGATTAAAACTGAATGAATATATAGATTTATATTATATATTTGTCGCCGATTTACAATTTCAACCTCGATAACACAAAATCTTGGGGAGCCATAGATCTCTGTTGCGACCAATGTTCCCTGTAATTTTCCAGGGGTCGATGAGCAACGCTTGAAACAACAGTGAGCAACGGCAATCCCAAGTGTGGCAAGATAATTCATTCTCAAACATGTCCAAAACTTGACATTTTGCTGAGTTTCCGGCAATGCAAAATGATTTTTCTCTTTTGAACGAATTGACTCATGTACAATTGCAAAGGTTGTACGATTGCCTACAAACCTCGTTTGTTTTTACAATTTTTTCACAAGATATCCGTTTCTTTTTTTTTCCTGATATATTTTGTCGCATAATATTAACATTTTGGGGGCTTATTTCGTCGGTCGTAAGATACAGAACTGTACTTAATCACATTTTTTAGTGGAAGTACAATGTTGGCAACAAGATTCACTTGATATCATTGGAAATGATTTGAATCCAACACAAACTTTTTCTTCTTTTTTCCGTGTTCTTTTTTCTACTTTTTAAAAAAAATTCCTTTAACAAAAATCTCATTGTGTTTATTTTTTCCGAGCTGTTACTTTTTTCTTTTTGTTCTCTATTCATTTTTTTCCTACATTTCTTTTTTTTTTTTTCTGGCTTTTTTCTAAATTTTTCCTTCTTTTTCCTCTTCCTTTTGTTTCTTTTTTTCTCAGATTTTCACTACTTTTTCATTTTGGTATTTTTTTTCTTTTTTGTTCTATTCCCCCCTTCTTTCAAGTCATTTTCTGCATAATTTTACATCATATTTGGTCATGTTGGGATGAAAGAGGCAAAAACAACCCGAAGAGCCGTTTAGGACCCGAAAGAGCCGAGCCGAAGAAGCCGGTTCTCGACAAACTCTACTAACTTTACTCAACTTCGTTCTACTTCGACTCGACTTCAAAATACCGCATTTAGGACACAACGTCAGGGGAACCCATGTATTTTTACCTTCTTGCACTGTAACTTTGACTTGAGTCGCTTCTTAATTACTAATTTTGAGCCCTGATTTTTGTGCGCTGGCTCGATTTTCTTGTGCGCGCAGCTTAGAGCAGGGGTGTCAAACTCATTTTAACTCGGGGGCCACACGTTGGAACTAGCATTGTCTCGGGGGCCGGAAGGGTAGATTAGAGGGAAAGAAGAAAAGAGAAAGAAATAAGAAAAAGAGAGAGAGAAGTAGAGAAGGTAGGACAAAGAAAGAAAGGGAGGAAGAGAGAAAAAGCAAGAGAGAGAGAGCGAGAGAGAGTGAGAGACAGAGAGAGAGAGAGAGACAGAGAGAGAGCATGAAAAACAAGAGATAAAAAGAGAAATGGTGAGAGAGGGGAATGAATAGAAATAGAAGTGAAAGAGAGAAGGAAAGAAAGGAGAAGGAAAGAAAGAGAGAAGGAAAATGGAAGAGAGAGAGAAAAAGAGAAAAGGAAAAAAGTAAGAGAGCAAAAGAAGATAAAAAGAGCAAGAGGAACAAAAAAGGAGAAAAAGAGAGACCGAGAGAGTGAAAGAGAGAGAGAAAGAGTGAGAGAAAGAGTGAGAGAAAAAGGGAGGAAGAGAGAGAGAAAAAAGAGAAAGAAAGAAATATAAGTACAGCATTTGTGAGAGGCACCTGGCTTTGGCAACATCAAGTTGACATATTTCAACCTGCTGCTTGTTTTTCTCCTGCGCTTCTCTGAGTGTTGACTCGCGGGCCGGATTCAATCCCTTAGCGGGCCTGATCTGGCCCGCGGGCCGCCTGTTTGACACCTGTGGCTTAGAGGGAACACTGGTTGGGACCCATAGATTTTTGAGCACGCGAGTCCCCGGGACCCATCACTTTTTACAGCTTAAATGAACACTCTGAATGGACTGGAGACACTGTCATCAGTAGATACCTGAAATATGATATATATATCACATGTTTATTTTGTATGATAAAACTTCTCCGCCCGTGTGGCCGACAACTTTATAAAAAGGAAAACATTTTTTTTCAAATCAAACATTTGCTTTTCATGAAATGATACGCGCTATAAAGATAAATAAATGTAAGTTTAACTTACTTTTTGGAAATTGCGCTTCGAGAGGTCCTCCTCCGTGGTAAAAATTGTCCGAAAAAAAGCTTTCCGATTATTTTCTCAACCGCATCAAACTTTCCTATTCCACTTTCATTTCAAAAGAAACTTGCTAAGACAACGCTCAGAGAAGCGCAAGAGAAAAATGAGTTGCAGGTTGAAATATGTACAATTGATGGTGCCAAAGCCAGGTGCCTCTCACAAAGACGCTGTACTCGTATTTCTTTCTCTTTCTCTCTCTCTCTCTCTCTCTCTTTTTTTTTCCCTTTTTCTCTGACTCTGTGTCTCTTTCTCTCTGTGTCTCTCTTTTTCTCTTTCTTTGTTTCTCCTTTACTTTCTGTGTCTTTTTACCTTACTTTGCTCTTTCTTCCTTTGTTACTTTTCTCTCTTTCCCCCTCTCTCTCTCTCTCTCTCTCTTGCTTTCTACTTCTCTCTCTTCTCTCTTTTCCTCCTTCTCTTTTGTCTCCTTCTCTCTTTCTCTCATTTTCTGTTTGGATTTCTCTGACTCTGTGTCTCTCTCTCTCTTTCACTCTGTGTCCCTCTCTTTTTTCTCTTTCTTTGATTCACCTTCGCTTTCTGTGTCTTTTTACCTTACTTTGCTCTCTCTTCCTTTGTTACTTTTCTCTCTCTCTCTCCCTCCCTCTCTCCCTGCTTTCTACTTCTCTCTTTCTTTCTTCTCCCTTTCTCTCCTTCTCTTTTATCTCCTTCTCTCTTTCCTTATTTATTTCTGTTTGGATTTCATAATCTCTCTGTATTCCCCCCTCACTATTTGTCTTTTTATCTCTTTTGTTTCTCATGTTTTCTCTCTCTTTTCACTCCTCTCTTTCTCTATCTCTTTTTCTCTTTGGATTTCTTTCTCTCTCTGTATTTCCCCCCCTCTTTTTATCTCTTTGTTTCTCATGTTCTCTCTTTCTCTTTCTCTCTCCCACCCTTTCTCTTTTTCTCTCCCTCCCTTTATCCTTATTTTTTTTCTCTCTTTTTCTTTCTCTCTAATCGACTAACGTCTGTAATGACAAGCCGCCAGAGCGGGCGTGGGGGGCAATACTTTTGCAAGGCACCCAGTAGATTGAACTAAAACATGACTTTGTGCAAAGCTTTTCCCGGTTATTGCCAAGAAAGCAAGGCGAGAGTCACAGTCCAAAGCGGGAAAATGCCCATGAAGCAGCACACCATGACCCTGTGGCATTTTGCCCAGAACGACCCATTTCCCATTTTTTTCTCTGCAAGTATACTGCCATTCTGTGTTAGGTGTCAAAAATGTGGCCCGTGGGCCGGATTAGATCCGCGATACCACGCTGAGAGAAGCACAAGAGGAAAGACGAGCTGGCCAGGTGCCACTCGCAAAGCCAGTGGAGTGTCTTTCTCATTTCTGTACTCTTTTTATTTCTCGCCTTATTTTTGTTCTCTATCTCCACTTTTTTTTCTCTGTCTGTGTTTCTCTTTCTTTAAATCTCCTTTTCCCTCTTTCTCTTATTTCACCCTCTCTCGCTTTTTCTTCGCTTAACTCTTTTTTCCTTTTTCTCCAACTCTTTCTCTTTTTCATTTTCTCTATTTCTCATTTCTCTCTTTCTCTCTCTCTTTTTTAACTCTTCTTTGTCTGTCGTTCTCCCCTCTCTCCTTTTGCGTCTTTCTCTTATTTCACCCTCTCTTACTGTTTCTCTCGCTTTTTGTTTAACTCCTTTTTCCTCTTTCTCCATCCCTTTCTCCTTTTCATTCTCTCTATTTCTCATTTCTCGCTCACTATGTCCTCTTTTCTCTCTCTCTCTCTCTCTCTCTCTCTCTCTCTCTATCTCTCTCTCTCTCTCTCTCTCTCTCTCTCTCTCTTACTCTTTTTTAACTCTCCTTTGTCGTTCTCCCCTCTCTCCTTTTGCGTCTTTCTCTTTCTTTTTTGCTGTCTCCTATTCTTTTTTCTTTCTTTCTCTTTTTGTATTTTGTATTTTTTGTATTTTATTTTGTATCCGTCTGGGTTTTTGTCCTCCTATTCTTTGATTCTCTCATTCTCTTTTTCCCTCTTCCTCTCTCATCCTTTTACTTTATTTTTCTGTCTTTTCTCTAACTCTCCTTTTCTCTCTGTGTTTCTCTCTCTCTCTCTCTCTCTATCTCTAATATTTATCATTTTCTTTTTCTTTCCTTTTTTCTCTTTCTCCCCCTCTCCTTTTCTGTCTTTCTTTATTTTTGCTGTCTCCTAACCTTTCTCTCTCTCTTGCTCTTTTTGTCTTTTTCTGTCTCTTTATATATCTCTCTCTTCATATTTTTCTTTTTCTCTGTCTTTCTGTCTTTCTCTCTCTTTGTATTTCTGTCTCGCTTTTTGTCTTCCTTTCTCCCTCATTCTCTCACTCTTTCTCTCTTCCTCTCTCATCCTCACTTTATTCTTTCTCCCTCTCTTATCTACTCTCTTTCTTTCTTTCTTTCTTTCTTTCTTTCTTTCTCTCTTTCTTTCTTTCTCTCTTTCCTTCTCTCTTTCGCTCTTTCTTTCTTGTTTTTTGTCTTTCTTTCTTTCTTTCTTTCTATTTCTTTTCTCTTTCTTTCTTTTTTTTTCTTTTTCTCTCTTTCTTTCTTTATATATTTCTTTATTTCTCTCTTTTGCTCTTTCTTTCTCTCTTTCTCTCTTTCCTTCTTTCATTCTCTTTACTTTTTTCTCTTTACTTTTTTCTCTTTATTTCTTTCTTTCTCTTTCTCTCTTTCTTTCTTTCTATATTTCTTTCTTTCTCTCTTTCACTCTTTCTTTCTTTCTCTCTTTCTCTTTATTTATTTCTTTTTTTCTTTTTCTTTTTTTCTCTTTCTTTTTTTCTTTCAAGACCTCTGATCTAGGCTGATTAATTTTACAATTTAGTTTTTTGGACCAATCAAAATAATTCGTGTACATAAAATGAGTTGACTTTGTGTTAATAATCCTATTGCAACTGACAAATCATGAGTGATGTCATGACGTAAATGGCATTCGTATTTCCATGGCTCGGCGAATCAGATTGTCGGCACTATTCCGATCGATTATCGTGTTTGTGCTAACGCGGTAGCCACGTCCGACTCCATCTTTTCTTCAAAAGAAAATCATTTCGCGTCCTCGTGACTCGATTGTGTCGTTCCTTCCCGCTGTTTTGCGCCCTCCTGCTGAGCGCTTCTGTTGAATTTTTTTCTTCTTCTTTTTATTTTTTGCACGGTCCAGCTGCTTTTACGCCTTCACATGTTTGCATCAAACGCACAGACTTTTATGCAGGCCTCGTTTTGTCGTCCCAATTCAAGGCGGTTACCCGCTTGATGTTCTCCTAAAAACCCTATCCAAGATGGACCCAAAGTCAATTGAATCTATCTATCTATCTATCTATCTATCTAGACATCTAGACATCTAGACATCTATCTAGACATCTATCTTGACATCTATCTATCTAGACATCTATCTAGACATCTATCTATCTATCTATCTAGACATCTATCTAGACATCTATCCATCTATCTAGACATCTATCTAGACATCTATCTATCTATCTATCTATCTAGACATCTAGACATCTAGACATCTAGACATCTAGACATCTAGACATCTATCTAGACATCTATCTAGACATCTATCTATCTATCTAGACATCTATCTAGACATCTATCTAGACATCTAGCCATCTATCTATCTATCTATCTATCTATCTATCTATCTATCTATCTATCTATCTATCCCTCTATCCATCTATCTAGACATCTATCTATCTATCTATCTATCTAGACATCTATCTATCTAGACATCTCTCTATCCATCTATCTATCTATCTATCTATCTATCTATCTATCTATCTATCTATCTATCTATCTATCCCTCTATCTATCTATCTATCTATCCCTCTATCTAT
Source organism: Urocampus carinirostris (assembly GCF_059441175.1). Classification (NCBI taxonomy): domain Eukaryota; kingdom Metazoa; phylum Chordata; class Actinopteri; order Syngnathiformes; family Syngnathidae; genus Urocampus; species Urocampus carinirostris. The sequence continues at coordinate 33,553,775 of NC_142363.1, read as the reverse complement.
CTATCCCTCTATCTATCTATCTAGACATCTATCTAGACATCTATCTAGACATCTATCTATGTATCTATGTATCTATCTAGACATCTATCTATCTCTCTATCCATCTATCTAGACATCTATCTATCTAGACATCTATCTAGACATCTATATCTCTAGACATCTATCTATCTCACTATCTACCTATAACTCTCTATCTAGACATCTATCTATCTATCTATCTATCTATCTATCTATCTATCTATCTATCTATCTATCTATCTATCTATCTATCTATCTATCTATCTATCTATCTATCCCTCTATCTATCTATCCCTCTATCTTTCCCTCTATCTTTCCCTCTATCCCTCTATCTATCTATCTATCTATCTATCTATCTATCTATCTAGACATCTATCTATCTATCTATCTATCTAGACATCTATCTATCTAGACATCTATCTATCCATCTATCTATCTATCTATCTATCTATCTATCTATCTATCTATCTATCTATCTATCTATCTATCTATCTATCTATCTATCTATCTATCTATCTATCTATCTATCTATCTATCTATCTATCTATCTATCTATCTATCTATCTATCTATCTATCTATCTATCTATCTATCTATCTATCCCTCTATCTATCTATCTATCTATCTATCTATCTATCTATCTATCTATCTATCTATCTATCTATCTATCTATCTATCCCTCTATCTATCTATCTAGACATCTATCTAGACATCTATCTAGACATCTATCTATGTATCTATGTATCTATCTAGACATCTATCTATCTCTCTATCCATCTATCTAGACATCTATCTATCTAGACATCTATCTAGACATCTATATCTCTAGACATCTATCTATCTCACTATCTACCTATAACTCTCTATCTAGACATCTATCTATCTATCTATCTATCTATCTATCTATCTATCTATCTATCTATCTATCTATCTATCTATCTATCTATCTATCTATCTATCTATCTATCTATCTATCTATCCCTCTATCTATCTTTCCCTCTATCTTTCCCTCTATCCCTCTATCTATCTATCTATCTATCTATCTATCTATCTATCTATCTATCTATCTATCTAGACATCTATCTATCTATCTAGACATCTCTCTAACCATCTATCTATTTATCTATCTATCTATCTAATTTGTTACACAGCCTTTCTCAAAGAAAGACAAAATGAAGGGAAAACGTTTTTCAAAAAGAATACAAAATAGGGAAGAATAAGAAAAAGGGGAAAAAAGGGAAATGGGGATGAAATGGGAAGTAGGGGGAAAAAAAGCAAAAAAGGGAAAATTGAGAGAAAAAGGACAGAAAGGGATTAAAGAGAATTTTTTTCATTTTTCTTTCCTTTTTTGAGTTTTTTTGTCTTATTTCATCTTTCATTCATTTCTTTGTTTTATATATTTTCTTATTCTCTCCTTTTTAAAAGTAATGAGGTGCGTTTTCGTCACATTGAATCTCTGTACTTTTTATTGTTTCTTTGTGCTTTTAGCACTTGCTTTCGGTGGTACCACAGCGACCTCTAATGGGCAAACTATACACACTGTCCGTTTAACTTTCATTTTAAGGCAGGGGCCTCAAACTATCATCCTGCACTTGCTTAAAATTGTTTAGGCTCATTTTGACCATCATTTTTTAGTAAATAATGGTTTCCAAAAAAGGTGCTAGCAGAGTTCCTTTGTAAAAATGTCTTTAAATGCTGCAAACGCAAAGTTCATGGATGTGTTTCCAATCAGCCCAGTGGGCGTACTTGAGAGTGAGTGGAGCATTCTATGTGTGTGTGAGTTCCCCCCCACTCATACGACTACCCAATCAAATTGGTTCTTGTGCGGTTTTGGGTGTTTGCAGTTTGTTTTGTGGGTTTTTGTATCATAAAGTGTGTTTAATGAGCTTACATATGGAGGATTCTTTCGTGACGTACAGCCAAAAGGTGGTCTATTGCTGTGAGACTTAGACTGTAAACTGTATTTGAGACTTTGTATACTGGACCGAACATCTTGTATTGTCGGCGTTGCTTCGGTGATGCACGCGCCAAACCCGAATTATCAGAGTTGGAACATTACAGTGGAAATTTGCACGAGCGGCATATAGCCATATTTGCCTGGCGAGCCTTAGGTTACTGAAGGATTTTATACATTTGACTATAAAGGATTTTACATGATTGAATACAAGTTTGAGTTTAATGCTGTAGTTCAGGGCAGGCATGAGTGGTGGAAGATGTTGTTAATCAGCACATCCAGATGGAGGTGTGGATTTTAGAACAGGGCCCTGATGACATAGAAACGCTTGGTGTTATTTTGAGTATTCCAGACATCACGACGCCCAGGGGGGGCTTCCCTTGCACGCCCATGGGAGGAGTCGCCACGCCATTATGCGGGGAGAAGATGGCCAATAAGAAGAGAGCTAAATGACTTCAGAAGAGGGCTTCCCAGAAATTCCAACAACACTAATTCGGTTGTTTTCGATGTAGTACACTTAGTTAAATTGTTAATGAAATGAAATCTGCCCCCGTGTGAAAATGTCGGTTTCCTGTTCATTTTTTCCCTCAAAAAACGAGCGCGCATACATTTTTGTGTGAATGTAGGTTGTGTTTGGTTAATGGAGTCAGATAACTATTTCGAAGAATTTGGTAAACGGTACATTTTGATATTAATTCCCAACACCAGGTACGGCAAACGAACACAAACCCTAAAAACCTTTGTCACTGCTAAATACACCACCACGGAAGCAAGTTATCACATTGCTCACTGCATAGCAAAGCATGGAAAACCATTTCTATCTAATTCCCAACATTACCGACACCTGTTATAGAGCTTATTAATAGAACCGAATAATGTTACCGACCTACAAAGCATATCGAGTAAATATGCACACGCTATACATATTTCAGTACACCGGCCATTTTTCTTTTACCCGAGAAAGCCATTAAACACATAGACCCGGGCGAACAAGCGGCCTTCCTCCGGAATCACATTGAAATCAATTTACACGGCGTGCCGACTTTCTCTTCGGAGTAAAACTTTTTGGAGAAACTCGGAACGCTTGTTAATCTTGAACCGGCGTGCCGCGAATATTACAAATGCGTCTCTCCGTGATGGCTCCTGCAGTCGGTCTCATTATCCAATGAAAAATGAGGTATCGCCTAACGTAATTGTCTTACTCTCACTAATGCGAGTTGGAGCTTATGGATGATGCTGCCGAGTAAGGCTTCGTTTTCATTGGACTTGATAAGGATGTAGAGCATCGTGTTGTTGACATCATGTTGCCGCGTCAAACTTGTCGTATTAAGATTGGGCGCTAGCAGAAGGCTCATTTTCTGGTACAAATACTTCACAGACGGACTATGGCGTCCCCGCCGTAGGATGGTTTTATAGCAGCACAGTATGTTAGCATCTGTTAGCGTTCTTATATCGGATAACGTGAGCACAGTGTTCTGATGCTGCCGAGTAAGGCTTCATTTTAATTGGACTTGATAAGGATGTAGAGCATCGTGCTGTTGACATCAGGTTGCCGCGTCAAACTTGTCAGAAAACTCATTTTCTGGTACAAATACTTCTCAGAAGACCCCCGGGATATGGCGTCCCCGCCGTAGGATGGTTATTTCGTAGCACAGTATGTTAGCATCTGTTTGCGTTCTTATATCAGATAACGTGAGCACAGTGTTCTGATGCTGCTGAGTAAGGCTTCATTTTCATTGGACTTGATAAGGATGTAGAGCATCGTGTTGTTGACATCATGTTGCCGCGTCAAACTTGTCGTATTAAGATTGGGCGCTAGCAGAAGGCTCATTTTCTGGTACAAATACTTCACAGACGGACTGTGGCGTCCCCGCCGTAGGATGGTTTTATAGCAGCACAGCATGTTAGCATCTGTTAGCGTTCTTATATCGGATAACGTGAGCACAGTGTTCTGATGCTGCCTAGTAAGGCTTCATTTTCATTGGACTTGATAAGGATGTAGAGCATCGTGTTGTTGACATCATGTTGCCGCGTCAAACTTGTCAGAAAGCTCATTTTTTTGGTACAAATACTTTTTAGAAGACCCCCGGGATATGGCGTCCCCGCCGTAGGATGGTTTTATAGCAGCGCAGTCAGTTAGCATCTGTTAGCTGTACGGCCTACAAACGTCATTTGTTTTTACAACAATTCTTTCACAAGATTTCTATTTCTTTTTTTTCTTGGTATCTTTTGTCGCATAATACTAGCATTTTGGGGGGCTTATTGAGTCGTTTGCATGATACACAACTGTATTTAATCACATTTTTTAGTGGAAGTACAATGTTGGCAACAAGATTGACTTGGTATAATTGGAAATTGGAAACACAAACCTTTTCTTATTTTTCCCTGTTTTTTTCTACTTTTTTTTAAATTCCTTTAAAAAATCTCATTGTGTTTATTTTTTCCTAGCTGTTACTTTTTTTCTTTTTGTTCTCTATTTACTTTTTTCCTTGTTTCTTTCTTTTCCTTTTTTCTGGCTTTTTTTCCATTTTTTACTTTGTTTTTTCTCTTCCCTTTGTTTCTCTTTTTCTAAGCTTTTCACTACTTTTTCATTTTGGTATTCTTTTCTTTTTTGTTGTATTCCCCCTTCATTTAAGTCATTTTCTGCATAATTCTACATAATATTTGGTCATGTTGGGATGAAAGGAGCTAAAACAACCTGAAAAGCCGTTAAGGACCCGAACGAGCCGGTTCCTTTTAGTGAGCCGAGCCGAAAAAGCCGGTTCTTAAAAAACTCTCCTGACTTTACTCAACTTTGTCTACTTCGACCTTGACTTCAAAATACCGCATTTAGAACACAGCGTCAGGGGAACCCGTGTGTTTTTACCTTCATGCACTGTAACTTTGACTTAATTCGCTTCTTAATTAGCAATTTCGAGCCCTCATTTTTGTGAGCTTAGAGGGAACATTACTCATGTGTATATTATAGAAAACGACACATGTATACATAAAAATGTATACGAAAAGCATCACCTGAGAACCGGATTCAGGCATAGGAATCTTCTGCCAGGCAAGACCCTAATCACAATAACATGATAGCACTTTATGCTGGGGTATTAGCAATTAGCCGACGGCCCGACAACACAAGGGCTGTAAAAGGAAATGAGCGAGTGGGTGTAGCTGCTGCAGAGCGGTGTGTTTTGGGGCAGGTGGGCTTCCTCTGTTTGTGCTGAAGATATTTCCCCCCGGAAAGACGAGCCCGGAAGAGGGTTTGTAGTTTGTCACATGTTGGCCTAGATACGGCACTTCACGTAGCGCAACACTTCAGAGGCATGCCCTCCATCTTGAGTGTTTATGAATGTTGCAGAGAGTCGAGCGCACCAGGAATCCATTACCTCGCGGTGGACCATCATTTGGCTTTAACAATAAGAATAGAATAGAATATACCTTTATTGGCATGGTTACAAAATGGGTTAACATATTGTGACAACGAAATTGGGCCTGACACTCCAGGTTCAGGCATTCACAGTGAGGTAAAAAAGCCAAGAAGATAAAGGAACAGAGAAGATACGGTTATAAAACAAGGAGGATACTACAGTCCTCCACATTCTAGTATAGAATGCTTGCGATTGTTGGTCATGACTTATTTTAAAACAGAGACGCCGTGAGATTTATTCTGCTATTCGTTTGTTGTCATAGCAAAGTTCCTGAGAATTCTTGAAAAGTCCTGAAAGGCAAGACAGACGCTCCCCTACTTACGACCATTCGACTTATATATAACGGTAGGGGATGTCGAAAAATATCCGGACTGTAGTGCTTCTTTCCGCCACTACCGGGGTGTGGCGCTGTTGGGTTCAACCAGCATCCACCCCAAAGAAGAAATCCAACTTTGTCATCCTAGTTTGTGTGCAAACATTCAATACTGTATCTCCAGCGCACTAAGAAATTTCACATTTTTCATTACATTACATTACATCCACTTCACAGCATCATCTCCAAACAGAAGAGCAGCTTCAGCGACAGACTGCTGTCACAGTCTTGTTCCACAGACAGACATTTCTTCCTCATACCATGAGGCTCTTTAAACCCACTCGGTGGAGTAAAAGCCCACATCAAACCCCACCCCCACATCTGCATATTACCCTATTTTTATGACAGTGTGTATTTTCCGTAGCACTATTTAAATACTCTATATCAACACGTTATATTGGGTAGTTTTGTATTCTATATCTTTAATTTTATTATTTTATTTTTCAACACAAGGATACTGCTGGAAGTGTGAATTTTCCTACAGGGATGAATAAAGTATCTATCTATCTCTCTCTCTCTCTCTCTCTATTTCTATTGTTTAATACAGGGGTGTCAAACTCATTTTAACCCGGGGGCCACATGATAGAACAAACATTCTCTCGGGGGCCGGACTAGTATATTAGAGAGAAAGAAAAAGGGAAAAAAATAAGACAAAGCGAAGGAGAGAAAAAGAGAGAGGGTGAGACAAAGAGAGAGAAAGGGAGAAAGAGAGAGAGAGAGAGAATAGGGAGAACGTGAAACGTGAGAAACAAGAGCTAAAGACAATTAATGAGAGAGGAAAAGAAAGATATCCAAATAGAAATAGAGAGGAGAGAAAAAAAAGGAGAGAAACAGAGAATGGGAGAAGGAGAGAATGGGAAACCTAGAGAGAGAGATAAAGAGAGAAAAGGAAGAAAGAGCAAAATAAAGTAAAAAGACAAAGAGAGAGAAAGAGACAAAGAGAAACAAAGAAAGTGAAAAAGAGAGAGGCAGAGAGAGAGAGAGCGAGAGAGAGAGGGAGAGAGAGAGAGAAGAGGGAGAACGTGAAATGTGAGAAACAAGAGGTAAAGACAATTAATGAGACAGGGAAAGAAAGAGAGGGAAAGAAAGATATCAAAATAGAAATAGAGAGAAGGAGAGAAACAAAGGAGAGAAACAGAGAATGGGAGAAGGGGGGAATGGGAAACCTAGAGAGAGAGATAAAGAGAGGAAAGGAAGAGAGAGCAAAAGAAAGTAAAAAGACAATGAGAGAGAAAGAGACAAAGAGAAACAAAGAAAGAGAAAAAGAGAGACAGACACAGAAAGTGAAAGAGAGAGAGGCAGAGAGAGAGAGAGAGAGAGAGAGAGAGAGAAAGAAATACAAGTACAGTGTCTTTGTGAGAGGCACCTGGCTTTGGCAACATCAAGTGGACCTATTTCCACCTGCAGCTCGTTTTTCTCTTGCGCTTCTCTGAGCGTCGTCTCGCGGGTCGGATTCAATCCCTTAGCGGGCCTGATCCGGCCCCCGGGCCGCATGTTTGACAACCCTGGTTTAATATCTTGTGCATCCATTCGATATGGTTGGTGTAAAGTTGAAAGGAGAGGCGCGCCGTTTCATTTGAAATGAAATTGGAATAAGAAAGCTTGATGCGGTTGAGAAAATAGTCAGAACGCTTTTTTTCGGCCACCATTTACCACGGAGGAGAAAGTCGCCTAACTTTTGAAGCTCATCTTCAAAAAGTAAGTACAATTCAATACAGGTTAATTATCCAAGCCTTAAACATACCTAATATCGCACTGAAGCAACTTACCAACAAATTCAACTTACAAACGATCGATAGTATGTCGAGCAGCGTCTGTATTCTAAAAATAAGGCCTTACTTGGCATGAAAATGTCCTAAAACAAATTTTTGAAGGTCTTATAAATGTAAACACATTCATGAGATATATATCTGTTTGAACTTAGAAGATTTTGTCACATTTTTCAATGGCCTTTTTTAATAATTCACCGGATTACCTTGGTGGCAACACAATAACGGAACTGGCAAAACGGTGATGTGGTTTCAGTCGGGCTTTTCACAACAGACTCATGTCTTGGGTCTACCCACAAGACACATAGCGATTTGAGACAGAGACGTTTAGTTTGGACCATCGGAAGGTGGACATTTTATAAGAAGTTGCTGTCACCATGGCTAAATGTGCAAGAAATATTTTTGTTTGTTTCAATTGTAATTGTCTGGGTCTAAAATTGAACTTCAAATGGCTTAAAAAGTATTGAATTTAACTTGCCTTACGCTATAAGAACACTGTATAAGCAATTCAGTATCAGTTTCGGACCCACAAAGCAGGAAAAACAAGACCGTGTTGAATATTTTCTACTCATTCACGGCCACAGACGGCTGTAGACGTGCAAGGCAGTAAGTGGGTAACTTTAAAAATGTAATCTGATACAGTTACTAATTACTTGTCGAAAAATGTAATCCGTAACGAAATCCGAATCTCATCTCATCTCATCTCATTAGCCGTACCGCTTATCCTCAGTAGGGTCGCGGGGGGCTGGAGCCCATCCCAGCCATCATCGGGCAGTGGGCAGGGGACACCCTGAACTGGTTGCCAGCCAATCGCAGGGCACACAGGGACAGACAACTCATTCGCTCATTCACACCTAGGGACAATTTGGACCGGCCAATTCACCTGAAATGCATGTTTTTGGAATGTGGGAGGAAACCGGAGTGCCCGGAGGAAACCCACGCAAGCACGGGGGAGAACATACAAACTCCGCACCGAAAGTCTGGAGCTGGATTTGAACCCACGACAGGTTCCCATGACATGAACTGTGCCGCACAAGCGCTAACCACTGCGCCGCCGTGCTGCCCGAAATCCGAATACTATAACATTAAAATAATGTAATTGTATTACTTTCGATTACTTTAGGATTACTTCAATACTAAATATGCCAATAAAACACAAAACAAACTAAATATAAATCAACAATGTAACCCTAAAAAAGTAATGGAGGAAACCAAGCCATACGGTACCAGCTACCCACTTCAATCACTGGATACAGGAAGCAAGACTAGGAAGTAGGGGCTTCCTCGATGTTTGGAAAAAGATCTGATCAAAGCCACTCCAACCATCTAATGGTGATTTATCATACTGAATCATTCCCAGAGGCTTGATACTTACTGATAAGCTACGCCAAACCCTTTAGAATAGTGTCCTTGGGCAAGACACTGAATCCCTAATGCCCCCAATAAGCAGGTAGGCGCTTTGCATGGCTGACTCCCTATTGGTGTGTGAGTGTGTGTCTGTGAATGGGGAAGTGTGAAGCACATTGTAAAGTGCTGACACTTTAACCACGTCGTATCGTGTATTGAGCAAAAATAATGGCGAAAAGATATGGTTTTAGTTCACATTAAGAACCCAATTTGGTTTTAAACAGCACAATGTTCACTTTCTAAATTTCCAACACACTCTGGGACTTCTTATCATCGCTCTCTGTTTCTCTAGTGTCAGTTTTTGAAATGATGATGGACACAAATCATCTATGAGTACATTATGTGAATTCACCATGCCCCGGTCGCGTCGCTCTCTTTCTCTTCTGTCTCATCCATTCCACACCTACGGCAAACTCAAGACCCCCCTCCAGCTGCCCAAGGTGCCTGACTACAAAACATGATAAATTTCACCAAAAACGTTGCATAACTAACAGGAAAGCGTGATTAAAGTGCAACTAATGAGACAACATCAACAAACAAATACCTGATTCCGTTTCCTTTATCAATTCCCGATTCAAGCTCCATTCTCCTGTCCCAGCTCCCGGTATCCTGATTATGTTTCCTGTATCGATCTCCGATCCAAGCTCCGTTCTCCTGTCCCGGCTACCTGTATCCCGATTCTGTTTCTTGTATCGATCCCCGATCCAAGCTTTGTTGTCCTGTCCCGGCTACCCGTAACCCTTATTCTGTTTCCTGTATCTATCCTCATATCCAAGCTCCATTCTCCTGTCCCGGCTACCCGTATCCTGATTCTGTTTCCTGTATCAATCTCTGTTCTCCTGTCCTGGCTACCTGTATCCTGATTCTGTTTGCCGTATCGATCCCCGATCCAAGCTCCGTTCTCCTGTCCCAGTTACCTGTATCCTGATTCTGTTTCCTGTATCGAACACCCGATCCAAGCTCCGTTCTCCGGTCCCGCCTCCCCTCATCCTGATTCTGTTTCCTGTGTCAATCCTTGATCCAAGCTCCGTTCTCCTGTCCCGGCTACCCTGTATCCTGATTATGTTTCCCGTATCGATTCCCGATCCAAGCTCCGTTCTCCTGTCCCAGTTACCCGTAACCTGATTCTGTTTCCTGTATCGACCTCCGTTCTCCTGTCCCGGCTACCCGTATCCTGATTCTGTTTCCTGTATCGATCCCTTAACAAAGCATTGTGTGAAACGTTACTCATTTGGGTCCCATGCTTGTCGTGACAGAAGGGCTTGTATAAAAGTTTCAATCTCAGAGTGTGTTCTTTTCCTCTTTCTACGACAATCTCAAGTTTTAACCTTGATACTCATGTTAAGGTTTTTGAGTTTTACCTTGCCGTCATGTAGGTTTTACATCAGGGGAGTGTGTCTCAATAGTCAGTAGTTTGCAGTGGTCTGTGCAGCCCTTTAAAACTCCTTGTGATTAAGGGCCAAACAAATAAACATGACTTGAGGTTTTTGAGTTTTTCCTTGCCCTCATGTCGGTTTTAGATCAGGGGATGGTGTCATAATAGTCCGTGGTTTGCAGTAGTCTGTGGTCTGTGAAGCCCTTTGAGACTTTTTGTGATTAAAGGCGCCACAAATAAACATAACTTGACTTGACTTGCAGTTTTTGAGTTTTTCCTTGCCCTCATGCAGGTTTTAGATCAGGGGATGGTGTCATAATAGTCTGTAGTTTGCAACAATCTGTGGTCTGTGCAGCCCTTTGAGACTCCTTGTGATTGAGGGCGACACTAATAAACATGACTTGACTTGACGTGAGGTTTTTGAGTTTTTCCTTGCCCTCATGCAGGTTTTAGATCAGGGGATGGTTTCATAATAGTCTGTGATTTGCAGTAGTCTGTGGTCTGTGCTGCCCTTTGAGACTCTTTGTGATTAAGGACGTCACAAATAAACATGACTCGACTTGAAGTTTTTGAGTTTTTCTTTGCCCTCATGCAGGTTTTAGATCAGGGGATGGTGTCATAATAGTCTGTGGTTTGCAATAGTCTTTGATCTGTGCAGCCTTTTGAGACTCTTTGTGATTAAGGGCGTCACAAATAAACATGACTTGACTTGAAGTTTTTGAGTTTTTCCTTGCCCTCATGTAGGTTTTAGATCAGGGGATGTGTCATAATAGTCTGTGGTTTGCAATAGTCTTTGATCTGTGCAGCCTTTTGAGACGCCTTGTGATTAGGTGCTATAAAAAAACACGACTTGACTATTATTGATGACATTTTTCAACACGTACTCACTAACTGTATCCGATTACATTTTTAAAGTAATCCTCCGCCACCCTTTTTATCTACCCACTGAGCGCCGTATTATTGTGTCAAGTGATTTCTTTCTCGAGCCATCACCCAAGAACGCACGATTTACACTTGGAGGTCAGCAGAAAAAGCACAGTGTGAGGGGAAGGGGTTGGTGTTCGGGGGGGAGGGGATCACCACCATAAAAAATGCAACATTTTCAGGAAAATCAAAGTTCACCAGCACTCAAGCATACCGGCGCCGTGCATCCAGAATCATGTCTGTATGTAATACAACTCAGTGAACTGTAAGTGCCTGATTCACAGCCCGTCCATTAAAGTTGCATGCATCCGAAATGAGACGCCCCCCCCCCCTTTCATACGTGCTTTATATAAAGCTTTAGCCACCAGCCTGACAAGCGTGATGGAAATAACACCGATAAATCTCCTGACGCTAAAGCAACATGTTGGATATAATCAGGGTTGGGTAGGGTTACTTTAACTGGATTACTTTCAATGACTTTTGGATGACTCCAATACCAAATATGCTAATAAAAGACAAAAGAAACTAAATAGGAATAAAATGATGACTCACAGCACGCGGTAAGCTTTCTCTCCTGGCTTTGATCTCTTTGATCTCCGGCAAAGCGAACATCAAATGCGACAGAAACAAAATGAAAATAAGCTTGCCAACATCATTTTTGCCATTCCATGTGTTCCGTTACTCCCCAAGCCTGCACAAAATTGAGTCATTTTAGTCCTATTTTGTTTATTTTGTCTTTTATTAGCATATTTGGTATTGGAGTCATCCAAAAGTAATTGAAAGTAATCAAGGTAAAGTAACCCTACCCAACCCTGAGAAAGAACTAGAAAGAATGACATTGAAATAGAAAAGAGAAGGAGAGAAAAGAAAAGGGGGAAAGAGAGAAAGGGAAAGCAAGAGTGAGAGAGAGAGAGAGAGAGAGGGAGAAAACAAAGAGAGAAAAGGAAAATAGGAAGAGAGCAAAAGAAGGTAAAAGACAAAAAGAGAAAGAGACAAAGAGGAACAAAGAGAAAAAGAAGAGACAGAGAGTGTGAAAGAGAGAGAGATAGAGAGTGAGAGAAAAAGGGAGGGAGAGAGAGAAAAAAAGAGAGAGAACGTGAGAAACAACATATAAAAAGAGAAATAGTAAGAGAGAGGGAAGAAAGACTCGTAGGGTTGGGTAGGGTTACTTTAACTGGATTACTTTCAATGACTTTCGGATGACTCCAATACCAAATATGCTAATAAAAGACAAAAGAAACTAAATAGGAATAAAAAAAGGAATCTCAGCACGCGGTAAGCTTTCTCTCCTGGCTTTGATCTCTTGGATCTCCGGCAAAACGAACATCAAATGCGACAAAAACAAAATGAAAATAAATCCAAACAGCTTGCCAACATCATTTTTGCCGTTCCATGTATTCTGTTACTCCGCACGCCTGCTCAAAATTCAGTGATTTTATTCCTATTTAGTTTCTTTTGTCTTTTATGAGCATATTTGGTATTGGAGTCATCCAATAGTAGTTGAAAGTAATCAAGGTAAAGTAACCCCTACCCAACCCTGAGAAAGAACTAGAAAGAATGACATTGAAATAGAAAAGAGAAGGAGAGAAAAGAAAAGGGGGAAAGAGAGAAAGGGAAAGCAAGAGTGAGAGAGAGAGAGGGAGAAAACAAAGAGAGAAAAGGAAAATAGGAAGAGAAAGCAAAAGAAGGAAAAAGACAAAAAGAGAAAGAGACAAAGAGGAACAAAGAGAAAAAGAAGAGACAGAGAGAGTGAAAGAGAGAGAGATAGAGAGTGAGAGAAAAAGGGGGCGAGAGACAGAAAAAAGAGAGAGAACGTGAGAAACAAGATATAAAAAGAGAAATAGTAAGAGAGAGGGAAGAAAGTCTCGCAGGGTGGGGTAGGGTTACTTTAACTAGATTACTTTCAATTACTTTTGGATGAAATGACTCCATTTTGTGCAGGCTTGGGGAGTAATGGAATACATGGAACGGCAAAAATGATGTTTGGATTGATTTTCATTTTGTTTCTGTGGCATTTGATGTTCGTTTTGCCGGAGATCAAAGAGATCAAAGCCAGGAGAGAAAGCTTACCACGTGTTGTGAGTCATTATTTTATTCCTATTGAGTTTCTTTTGTCTTTTATTAGCATAGTTGGTATTGGAGTCATCCAAAAGTCATTGAAAGTAATCCAGTTAAAGTAACCCTACCCAACACTGGATATAATTGACATTTTTCTGAGGGGAGAGTAAAGAAATCCCAACCATTTCTCGACATAAATGAGCTGCCGCGTGGGGATAATGGAGATGTAATGTATGCGGCGTTGTTTTAAAAAAAGGGATGCAATTCTCTTGGTAGCAAAGGGTCTACTTTCACATCGAAATGTAGCACAAATCTAGCAGAGATTGAGTTTTTTCCCCCACAATGATATAAAATAGGCTACTATTTTGCACTTTTGTTTCCCCGCAACTATTTTCCCACATTTTTCCTACGAAAACACATGCATGAGATAATAATAATAATAAGAATAATACATTGTATTTGAAAGTGGGGCAACACGGCGGGGCAGTGGTTAGCGCATGTGCGGCACAGTTCTGAGGTCATGAGATCGAACCTCCTGTGCGGAGTTTGCATGTTCTCCCCGTGCTTGCGTGGGTTTTCTCCGGGCACTCCGGTTTCCTCCCACATTCCGAAAACATGCATGTCAGGGTCATTGACCGGTCCAAATTGTCCCTAGGTGTGAACGAGCGAGCGAGTTGTCTGTCTATGTGTGAGACATTAAGTGAGAAATTAAGCTGCAAAACACACAATCAGACACATACAAACTAAAGTATCTAAAAGCATTTCAATAATTAATAAAGCCAAATTCATTTTAAACTATAATGCATTGTATGTATGATATTGCTCTCTAGTTCTGCCATACTTAACATATTGTGCAGAAGTCTGGGGCAATCATTACAAAAGTTGACTTTTTATCCTCCAAAAACACGGAATAAGAACCATTCACAGGGTAGGATATCGAGATCTTACTCATATTTTATTCCTGCAGTCCAAATGATTAAAATTGGATGATTTTGTCAATTTTTTCACGGCACAACTGCTATTTAAGGTCAACAAAAACATAGTGCCAGAAAACATCTATAAATTATTCATTCGGAAAGAAGGAAATTATAATTTAAGGGGCTGTAGTCAATTCATCATCCCAAAGGTGAGAACCACCAGGAAAAATATGTGTGTGTCTGTGTGCGGAGTCAAACTTTGGAACAATTTACAAGACGAGATCAAACAATGTCCAACTATTCTCGTGTTCGAATTTAAATACAAAAAAACATGACTGGCGGAATGCAGAGATGAAGAAAATGGGTGAAACGAGAGATTGGGAATACTTTGTTTCTCTTATATATATTACCGTAAATTGCGGACTATAAGCCGCTACTTTTTTCCCAAACGTTCAACCCTGCGGCTTATTCAGTGATCATTTTTTCTAACAGCCACCAGCGGCGCTCGAGTTCAAGGCACATGACTCGGCTTACAAGCTAAACGCAATCGAGCAGTCCGATTAAGAAGGAAACAGAGCTACTGCGCTCAAACTTTACCTTGCTAGCGTGTTTTTGAGTAGGGGAGCGTGGGACGACGTCTATGTGACGAAGTCTCTTTCACAAACTAAAGCAGGACAACTTTGATGACGACAGTTATAGGGAGGAAGATGACATCGGTTTACCGTGGTTTCTACATGTACGGTATGTTTTATTTAACAGACTCGTTAACTGTATTGCGAGCGTGTTGCTAGTAGCGTTTTGCTACCCTTCACAGGCTCGGTTTGGGATGAAAGTTATAATATTATTATTAAAGCTTTGAAAACTCTCTCGGTGTACCGTCTTTCTTTGTAAATATGTGTAACCATGTATAATATGTATTTGCAACTGTATATTTTTGAAATGTATTTATTTCAGACACTTATTCTAAAATGTTTTGCACGGGCGAATAAAAAAGAAGGGGCGAAACAAACGCGGGGTGACGGGAAGTGGGGACCGGTAAAGGTGAGTGTTTGTGGACACGGCAGACAATAGTGTGTATTTATTTTCCCCACCCTTACCTTTGGAAATATACACTTTTTTTCCCTTGGATTACTTTCAACAGGACCCGGACTCTGCAGGTCTGCATCAAATGTTAAGTACCGGTATCATTTTCCGTTCATTTTGCTGGCTGTGATTTATGAACTGTGTACTTTATGCTCAGTTAAAATCGCGGGACTTAAAGTCGGGTTTGGGTTAATTTTGTGATTGTTACATGTTTTAATGTGGGTGCATGCGGCTTATGTACAGGTGCGGCTTGTAGAAGGACAAAAGCGGTTATCCCCTTAAAATTTGGTGGGTGCGGCTTATAATCAGGTGCGCTCTATAGTCCGGGTTTTACGGTGTATATATAAAACACTCCGTATAATTAATAGGGAAGATAAAGGGTTAGGGAATAAAAGCAATTGCTTCTTACTACCCCTTTTCGAACATATTATATAACATTATTTTGTTGTTGAGTTATTGTTTTTGTTCTGTTTTTATTTCAATGTTCGAAATTCATTCATTCACACTGTCCCTTTAATACAATTTTCCACTCCTGATGTTTTCCCTTCATCATTTTCCGTCTGGGTCAAATCTGCTTTTAATTAGCCGCTGCGTTGTGCTCATTTATGATCTCCTCATTGTGCTTTCCTTTTTTTTCTCACTCCAGTTTCATATCTGCGCCTTAATGACGCCGGCGTCTGTGCCGAGCCGCCCGACGACGATATTTGTCATTATTCCAGAACGTGTCACGGATCCAGTTTATTCCGGGGCACATTAAATCAAAATGACGATGCGAAATAATCCCATGCTGAGCGGGAATGGATCATTTATGCAGGAATGCATAATTCATACTTTCTTAATACCGAAGGAGCAGATTGTGTATACGAGAACCGTATCACTCTATTAAAGAAAGGTGGTATTGTTTCACACTTAGCCAATGTATTGATTTCATGCAGAAAAATGATGGCTTCATTCTAGCCTGCAGGAATTCTGTCCGGAGTAGTGTTGTTGTCGGTTTGTGAGTTTTGTTGGACTTATTATTTAGGAATTTTGTTGGTGATAGGAATGAGTGGTGTTGGGAAAGGATAGTGGGACGTTTGGACATGGTTCAGGTGTCAAACTGCTGCAGTCATGTTTATTTGTTTGGCCCTTAATCACAAGGAGTCTCAAATGGCTGCACAGACCACAGATTATCGCAAACCACAGACGGCCGAGTCATTCCTAAGACTTAAAAAGTGGTCGGCGGCGCCCTCTGTTGGCTGCGGCTGCATCGGCTCGCTACAACGGGTCAGGTGCAATCGACATTTCGTTCTGTGTACATTGTTACACAGAATGACAATACAAGGAAATTATTATTATTATTATTATTATTATTATGACACCATCCCCTGATCTAAAACCTACATGAGATTTCGTTCTGTGTACATTGTTACACAGAATGACAATACAAGGAAATTATTATTATTATTATTATTATTATGAGGGCAAAGGAAAACTCAAAAACCTTAAGTCATGTTTATTTGTGACGCCCTTAATTACAAGGAGTCTCAAAGGGATGCACAGACCACAGATTATTGCAAACCACGGACTATTATGACACCATCCCCTGATCTAAAACCTACATGAGGGCAAAGGAAAACTCAAAAACCTTAAGTCATGTTTATTTGTGACGCCCTTAATTACAAGGAGTCTCAAAGGGATGCACAGACCACAGATTATCGCAAACCACGGACTATTATGACACCATCCCCTGATCTAAAACCTACATGAGGGCAAGGGAAAACTCAAAAACCTTGAGTCATGTTTATTTGTGACGCCCTTAATTACAAGGAGTCTCAAAGGGCTGCACAGACCACAGATTATTGCAAACCACAGACTATTATGACACCATCCCCTGATCTAAAACCTACATGAGGGCAAGGGAAAACTCAAAAACCTTGAGTCATGTTTATTTGTGACGCCCTTAATTACAAGGAGTCTCAAAGGGATGCACAGACCACAGATTATTGCAAACCACAGACTATTATGACACCATCCCCTGATCTAAAACCTACATGAGGGCAAGGGAAAACTCAAAAACCTTGAGTCATGTTTATTTGTGACGCCCTTAATTACAAGGAGTCTTAAAGGGATGCACAGACCACAGATTATTGCAAACCACAGACTATTATGACACCATCCCCTGATCTAAAACACACATGAGAGCAAGGAAAAACTCAAAAACCTCAAGTCATGTTTATTTGTGACACCCTTAATACAAAGAGTCCCAAAGGGTTTCACAGACCACAGATTACTGCAAACTACAAACTATTATGACACCATCCCCTGATCTAAAACCGACATGAGGGCAAGGAAAAACTTAAAAACTGAAGGTCAAGTCAAGTTATGTTTATTTGTGACACCCTTAATCACAAAGAGTCTCAAATGGTTTCACAGATTACTGCAAACTACAAACTATTATGGCACTATCCCCTGATCTAAAACCGACATGAGGGCAAAGAAAAACTCAAAAACCCCAAGTCAAGTCAAGTTATATTTATTTGTGACGCCCTTAATTACAAGGTGTCTCAAAGGGATGCACAGACCACAGATTATTGCAAACCGCAGACCATTATGACACCATCCCTGATCTAAAACTTACACGAGGGCAAGGGAAAACTCAAAAACCTTAAGTCATGTTTATTTGTGACACCCTTAATTACAAGGAGTCTCAAAGGGATGCACAGACCACAGATTATTGCAAACCACAGACTATTATGACACCGTCCCCTGATCTAAAACCTACACGAGGGCAAATAATAATACAGTGGAACCTCGGTTTTCGAACGCCTCTCAGTTCGAACAAATCGGTTCTCGACCAAAAATTTAGAGAAATTCTTGCTTCGCTTTTCGTTCAAAAAATCAGAGTTCGAACGCCGGTACGCTAGGGGCCTTGCTGAGCGGCGTACGGGTGTAGATTGCCCCCACCCCTCGTGAAGAACTGTTGTCACGTGAGCGGGCACTTCTTTTTGCTTTCGCTTTAGATATCGGTGAACGGAGTGTTTTAGCCCCTAATTATTCCTCCGAAGAAGGTCGGTGCAAGCAGCAAAGTTGCTACAGGTGACAAAAAGAAGAGTAGTGCGTACAACTATTGCATTTAAGATACAAATAATAGCAAAATATGAAGAAGGTGTGCGAGTTTTTTTGTGGAGACCCGGGTGCTAAATGACGTGTAAACGACCTGATTTTTTTAGTTGTACACGTTCATGTTAGCGTAATCTTTCGTACGGAAAATTACGCTAACGCGAACGTATGATTATCCTGGGTTAGCTTCATGTTTACGTTCATGGTAAGCATTCAGGGTGTTGGAACGGATTAAAATGATTTTACATTACTTTTAATGGCAAAAACGATTTTCGGTGATCGACCAAATCGGTTTTCGAACAGGGTTCTGGAACCGATTATGGTCGAGAACCGAGGTTCCACTGTACACAGATATTGTTAACATAAAATATAAGTTATTCATATGAAAAGGTTTAAGGCTATGAAGCACACTACGCTAGTTTTTGGTATACATAAAGACCAGTTTTCGGAATAAAAGAAAACCACGCTAGTTTTTGATGTAGCGGAAGACGACAATAGTTTTCGAAATCAAAGGAGACTATAGCTTGCAATCATCTGTGGTCTGTGGAGCCCTTTGAGACTCTTTGTGATTAAGGGCGTCACAAATAAACATGACTTGAGGTTTTTGGGTTTTCCCTTGCCCTCATGTAGGTTTTAGCTCAGGGGATGGTGTCACAATAGTCTGCTGTTTGCGATAATCTGTGGTCTGTGCAGCCCTTTGAGAATCTTTGTGATTAATAGTGTCA
This sequence comes from Urocampus carinirostris, assembly GCF_059441175.1. Lineage (NCBI taxonomy): Eukaryota > Metazoa > Chordata > Actinopteri > Syngnathiformes > Syngnathidae > Urocampus > Urocampus carinirostris. The sequence goes on along the minus strand of NC_142363.1, from coordinate 33,534,655 downwards.
CAAATAAACATGACTTGAGGTTTTTGGGTTTTCCCTTGCCCTCATGTAGATTTTAGATCAGGGGAATGTGTCCAAATAGTCTGTGGTTTTTAATAATCTGTGGTCTGTGCAGCCCTTTAAGACTCCTTGTAATTAAGGGCGTCACAAATAAACATGACTTAAGGTTTTTGAGTTTTCCCTTGCCCTCATGTAGGTTTTAGATCAGGCGATGGTGTCATAATAGTATGCTGTTTGCGATAGTCTGTGGTCTGTGCAGCCCTTTGAGACTCTCTGTGATTAAGGGCGTCACAAATAAACATGACTTGACTTGAGGTTTTTGAGTTTTTCCTTGAACTCATGTTGATTTTAGATCAGGTGTC